>NC_068938.1:95508759-95678303 GCF_016801865.2 Culex pipiens pallens | reverse complement strand
TAAAAATTTATTTTAAGCTCTTTGTGGTCGTACAAAGGGTCATTGTACTCAGAAAATAAGCTTTATCGCTGTAAAAAATAACATCAGCAATCTAAGCTTCATTTTAGGACCCAATTCGACGAAGTTTTTTTCTGCAGAAATCCTTGGTGAAAAGTAAACCAAACTTTGTTTTGAAATGAATTAGTGTTAAGATTGCATGAAAAGTTCACTTTATAACACAAAAAGTTCCTAAATTATGAACAAGTAACGAAAAATAAAAGTGCACATTTGAACTTTTTTTTGGGTTTGGAGTGAACATTGTTATGTGCAATTTTGTGTTTTTGATTTTTTCAATAGGAAATTGTTTGCTAACAAACTGATTCTTGGAGGGCAAGTAGGGAGTGTACTAATGAATGGAATAGTGGAATAATCCAGAATGTTTATTTTTTGGTTTTGTGCCCTAATGAAATGTTTGGCACGAAATCTCCAATGGGGTATCTCGGTTTAAAATATTTTGCTCCAGCCACATCAAAATCTTGCCGAAATCGGTGAAGAGGGGGGGGGGGGGTGTCAGAAAAAAATAAAATAATAAGCCATGGAGTCAACATTTCTATGAACAAATTGTTGTAAAATGCATCATACAATATTTCAGTTGTTTTTCAATCATTACTTTAAAAACTAACTTAATCCACCTATGTGGTTGGCGCCTTCCTCACTTTTTACCAACATTTGGTGATATGATGGGTTTGGACACCAATTCCATCTATTTCTCAATAAAAAAAAAACACAAATGTCATAACTTGAGACTGAACGTTGCCAGATCTTCAAACCTAACCAACGATGGATCCGGACACAGTTTACATGCATTTAAGTGAGATCCGGCTTCAAAAAAGTACATAAATATCACTTAAATGGTCATAACTTGAGACAAGGTTGCCAGATCTTCAATTTTTTGGACTCATTGGAAAGGTCTTTTGATAACCTAACTAACGATGGGTCGGATGATGGATCCGGACATAGTTTACATACATTTAAGTGAGATCCGGCTTCAAAAAAGTACATAAATATCACTTAAGTGGTCATATATCGAGACAGGGTTGCCAGATCTTCAATGTTTTGGACTCATTGGAAAGGTCTTTTGGTTACCTAACTAACGATGGGTTGGATGATGGATCCGGACATAGTTTACATACATTTAAGTGAGATCCGGCTTTAAAAAAGTACATAAATATCACTTAAGTGGTCTTATCTCGAGACAGGGTTGCCAGATCTTCAATGTTTTGGACTCATTGGAAAGGTCTTTTGATTACCTAACCAACGATGGGTCGGATGATGGATCCGGACATAGTTTTCATATAGATAAGTGAGAGACGGCATCAAAATTCCAGCACCTGATTCGCAACTCTGACACTTTTTTATACGTTACTTTTGAACTTCTTATCGGATCTTCAAACAATTCAATAGTGCAGTATGGGGCACCAAAACAAATCGAATGCAACTTGTTTGACTCAAATCGGATCAGCCAGTGCCGAGAAAACTTGGCAAGAATTTTGAGCACCAAGGGGAATACGCACACACATACACACACACACACAGACATTTGTTCAGTTTTCGATTCTGAGTCGATAGGTATACATGAATATAGGTCTACGAGCTGTTTTTCAAAAGTTCATTTTTCGAGCAGGATTATAGCCTTACCTCAGTGAGGAAGGCAAAAGGCAAAAAAAAAGTTCAGACTAAAAAAAATCTCTTTCAAAATAAACTTGGTTTGCTAACACAAACATTTTACAAAAAAAAAAACAATTATTTTTAAACTGATTCATAACCACAACATTTATAAATTAAACAAAATATATTGTTTGGAAGATTTTGCTCAAAATTTATAATAAAAAGATGTTAGATTTTCTTGAAAAAAAACATGACACATTCAGATCCAATGTCCTACTTATGTAAATCTTATTACTGTCATTGCGGTACTAATTTATCACAACTAAAAATTTGTAGCCATACCAATTGTGTAATAAGTTGGAGAATCTTTGACAAACGATAAGTCTTTGTTTTTAATTTCCCTATTATAACAGATTCTTTCTCATTCCAATATTGTTTCAAATCTTCTTGATGCTATTGATTCCTTCTTATAGCTCGATGTTCTGAAATCAATGCTGGAAGTCCACAAGTAACGCGCTCTAACTCCATGGATGGACAAAGCGTGAGATCTGCAACAAACATATACTCAACCTATTTTATTTGCTGAAATTATTAGCACCGAGAACTCTCCGAGGCATGGTGGTCTGAGAAGCAAACCCGAGTTACCTACAAATTAAATTATAATTCTGATGTGAAATTTAGCTGAGGAACATTTCACTTTTAATAACACTTAATTTCCATTTGTTCACAAGCCTGAAATAAAGCAACATTAAATCGATGAATGTGTAAAGTCTACCATTTTGGAGGTTGTACAGAACATCTTCATTGAGCACTTAGCAACAAAAAAAATCTGAGTATCTCTGGGATACCTCAATATATTTACTAATAGAATTAAATCTATAATTAACATGAGGATAAAAAAAAATCATATTGCAATGTGTTAACAAAATATCAACGACATAGTCAATTATAATTATGAGTCAAATTTGAATTTTAGCAGCAAATTAATTCGACTTTTCAAGTTCCCCAAAATCATATGGCTATTATCGAGAACTTCTAGAATTCGCGACGCTCTTCGAGCGATATGGTTTTCAAATTATCACACCTACCTACCGAACAAAAAGTCATCACCGTGAAATCTATTGCACTCCAATCGATCACACAACAGCCGGTTATTGGGAGCTACTGACTGACATGGAACTGCTTGTCGAACGGCGATAATAACAGCACCTGGGCGCCTTGCAGATAATTTGAGATAACTTTGGTTGCAAATTAGCAGGGTTTTTTTTTCTTTGGCATGCTTAATTTATACCCTTTTTGAAATTGTTTAGTTGTACACCTGATTTTCTACCATTCTTTTTAATTTTATAAATAATGTTAAGTCGTGAAACAACTTCAACGCGGATTTGATCATTTTAAAATACAGTATGTAAAAAAAGTATTTACACCCCTTGGGCACTATGCACATTTTGTGATGAAACATGTAAAAAATTTAAAGTTTGACAGGAACCTAGTACTACGTTTTGTTCAGAAACTCATGCCAAACATTTTGCTACAAAAAGCTCATGAAAAGATGATTTCTATAAAAAGTTATATAACAAATAGGGGAGAGTGGGGAGACTTGATCCCCGGGGACACTTGATCCCAAGCCTGTATCTCGTCACCATGTGGGTAAAACAATTAGCTTTGTTCTAGAAAGTTGTGCGAAATTAACCAAAACTCATTGTAGAAAACAAAGAAAAAAATAAAAAAAATGTTTAGATTAAGTTACACACATTTTTCTAAAACGAGCTGCAAAAAACTTCCAAGAGATCTTTTTTTCTTTTTTTGATATGCATAGAAAACACTAAAAAATTATTCAAAAAAATATTTTTTATATATGAATTGTTTGATAAACTTATCAACTCCAAAACCCTTACGCATTTGATGTTGAATTAATCGTCATACTATTTTTACAATCAATTGTTTAAAAAAGTCCGTTTAGGGAGACTTGATCCCTGCATTTTTACAGTCACTGGAATCAGCCTCAAGATTAATTAATTGGGCTGGGTTTTCATACATAGTTTCCTTTAGTATAGTTGTACACAACTAACTGCAGTTTGAACCTTTTTTCAAAAGTTTTGTAAACAAAAATTTCCAGCCTTTGTAAACATGCTTAATTTTGGTCTAAAAAATAATATTTTAAGTTTTTAAATACTTTACATACTAAACTTGTTATATTTTGAACACAAACGTACAGGTTTGCTGTGAAATTGCTGTAACTTATAGAAAATTAAAAGTATGGATGAATAGGAAACATTTTGCATAAGATTTCTTCAAAATGTTGAAAGGGGGATCAAGTTACCCCTAACATTTTTAAAATGCCGGTTTAAAATATTTTTTTAAAACGCTTGGCATGATTCGAAGAGTTCATCTGAGGAAATACCCTTATTAGCCAAACATAGATGAATGTTTAAGCTTTTAATTCATGCAAAAAGATCATAGTTTTGTGAGAAATTGACAGAGTTATGTGCGATACAAAAAAAGGGGATCAAGTCTCCCCACTCTCCCCTACTATTACGAAAATAAAAAAGGTGCAAAAAAAGTATGTACACCTTTCGAAAAATTAACATAAATAATGTTATTTGTTGACAAATCACCATAAATCCAGTCTCCCAACTCCAAATAGGCATCCTTGACTGATTAAAAAAAGAATTTGGATTGAATATAAAGTTTACTAACTACTTAGTATAAAAGTTTATATAACTCTGGAAATTCTATATAAAACTTATCTAAACTTAATTTTGCAAACTTTTAATTCAACTAAATGTCAATATATTAGCATATAATTGCTAAATAAACATTTTGGAGTGGGTATAACACCGTTTTGGGGTATTTGTATCGATAGAATAGATTTTTCGTTGGAATTTCGTACCAACCCGGAATTACGTCGTAGGAAAATCCGCCGGCATCCGAACCGGTCCACGATTCACAAGTCAACCTATGTGGAATCGGAAAGGGCATAAAATTTCCGATCTTTTGATACCCAAACATCTAGGTTTTCTTTAAAACCTACGTTTTTAAGTACCTAAGCAAAAACGTTGTTATGGTTTCGTTTGAGCAACCTGCCAAAAATGTATGGAATTTCGTAATTTTTGTTCTCGTGGATCAAACTTACTTTTTGCCCAGGTATTTAAAAACGTAGGTTTTAAAGAAAACCTAGATGTTTGGGTATCAAAAGATCGGAAATTTTATGCTCTTTCCGATTCCACATAGGTTGACTTGTGAATCGTGGACCGGTTCGGATGCCGGCGGATTTTCCGACGACGTAATTCCGGGTTGGTACGAAATTCCAACGAAAAATCTATTCTATCGATACAAATACCCCCAAAACGGTGTAATACCCACTCCAAAATGTTTATTTAGCAATTATATGCTAATACATAGACATTTAGTTGAATTAAAAGTTTGCAAAATTAAGTTTAGATAAGTTTTATATAGAATTTCCAGAGTTATATAAACTTTTATACTAAGTAGTTAGTAAACTTTATATTCAATCCAAATTCTTTTTTTAATCAGTCAAGGATGCCTATTTGGAGTTGGGAGACTGGATTTATGGTGATTTGTCAACAAATAACATTATTTATGTTAATTTTTCGAAAGGTGTACATACTTTTTTTGCACCTTTTTTATTTTCGTAATAGTATTTGTTATATAACTTTTAATAGAAATCATCTTTTCATGAGCTTTTTGTAGCAAAATGTTTGGCATGAGTTTTTGAACAAAACGTAGTACTAGGTTCCTGTCAAACTTTAAATTTTTTACATGTTTCATCACAAAATGTGCATAGTGCCCAAGGGGTGTAAATACTTTTTTTACATACTGTAACTGTGTTGGAACTAAGGGATCCTACCTCGCTCATTGGATCTACTGACAGCTATCAATAGCACAAACACCTTTAAGATTTTGAAATTGGATTTTTTTTTGACAAAAGACGTAAAACTGAAATAAAATAATATTTTCATAAATTCATTAATATTTTGCAAATAATTGACAGTAGTATAGGGACTTTCCATAAACAACTTTTTGGGAATCTTATACCCCCCCCCCCCCCCGTGGACAATTGTCCATACAAAATTTTGTTTTGTATGGATCGTGTACAAACGCCATACCCCCCCCCCCCCCTAAAGTGTCCACGTGGTTTATGGATGGTCCCATAACTGAAATAATGTTTTGAGTAGTTTGTTACAGCTTTTCCTTTAATGTTTTAAAATTTTAGCTTGACATTCGATGTATTTTTGCCAACTCTCCTAATTTCCTTGACCAGAGCTGAAGGACACAATCTTTGAATAACATTTTGTACTACAAAGGAAATAATGGTAATGTAGCATCTGGGAATGGTGACAGATTTTGTGTCAACAAAATGTATAGTTTTACATCTGGACCTGGTAAAATTTTCATGAATTCCAATTATATTTCACATTCAAACAATTTTTTTTTTTGATTAAATAAAATTAAATAAACTCAAAAAATATTCAACCAAATTTTCAACCTTCCAAAATTAAACTTTATTTTCTGTGTACCCTATTTTCAGAGGAACCATTTGAGCAGCCAACCTTGCCTCTTGTTTATTCCAAGGATAGGATTGACGCAAAATTTTGCTAATTGTGATGTCTCGACAAATTAGCCTAATAAAATTATAATTAGATACAACGTGACTGAACTTAATTAGCTACCGATATATCAGTCACGATTTGCAAAAAAAAAAATGGAGGCACGTTGCTTATAAAAATGAGAAAATTAAATTGGTCGATGCTTTTTTGTGGCTGTGGTGTTTACTGAATCACTTTCCACCCAGAACAAAATCGAGGTTATTTATGGCTTTATTCTTCACTTATTACGGGGGGTTCAAATGAATTAATTTTCGATACAAGTACTGAACAGTTGAACTTTTTAGCACTTAAATGAGCGCTAAAATAAACTTTTCTGATAAGTTATGTTTGAGGACAAAAATACGAATATATTTTATTTAAACATAAAAAAATCGTAAGTTTGATACAAAAAGTACCAAAACATCTTAGTTTCAAAACATTGATTATACGCATATGAGTCTACTGCGTGCCTTTCAAGAACTATATCAGTGATATTTTGGTTTTTCACACCTTTTAGTCTTATATCAATTTATGGATTTTTCAGGGACCAACTTTCCCAAAACATCATGACGATTCGAGAGCTCTGAAAATTAAAAAAAAAAATTGTTATCGGAAAATATAAAAAAAACGCAATAAATCGATGCCTCTGTGATTTCTTATGCTAACTAGATAGGAAAACCAGCAAGCTTAGTACAAGAGAGCACCGAGGCATCGAAATGTTAATTACAATGTTTTGAAGTTGTATGTTTGGCCAAATATTATCAGAATCAGAAAAAATAACAGGAATATTTATAAATTATTAAATATTTAAAAAAATAGAAAATAGAAAAGAAGGAATGTTTTTAAGTAGACAAAAACGATACACAAATTAATATACAAAACATGTAAGAAATCAAAATCTTAAAAAAAATCTATTCACACTGAAGATTTGATTGTCTAGAAAGTTGTTAAAATATTCATGAATAATCACTTCCCGAAACAGTACGTTTTGCTTAGTCATGAAATCACATTGTTGATAATTTCTATTATCAACAACACAGCTTATTACAGCAAAATCATACACTCATTTACGATGCCGACGCGTGCTGACGTGACCCTGACTAGGCATATTTTTTCGTTTGATTGGAGAAATTTCGATGACTTCATAGCCGAACCAGCCTACTAGATGTAATAATGATTTTCCCCTTCTCCCCTCCCTAGGAATCATCCTCAGTGGCAACGAAATCTCGCAAATTCTCCTCTCGCTGATCCTGTCGTACGCGGGTGGCCACCGGAACCGGCCCCGATGGATCGCGTGGGGCGTCGTGTTCTGCGCCCTGTCCTGCTTCATTCTGGCCTCGCCCCACTTTATCTACGGTGCCGGCGAGAACGCGCTGCAGCTCACGAAGGAGTTCATCAACGACCAGGAAGCTGAGGCGTCCGTCCTGCGAAGTCACAACCTGACGGCCATCGTCAAGAGCACGAACCGGCTCTGCCTGGACACGTTCAGTCCGAAGGAATGTCATGACGTCATTTCGGTGGTTCCACTCGTGCTGATCTTCATGTCGCAGTTTGTGTTGGGAATCGGCAACACGCTGTACTATTCGCTCGGTCAAACGTACCTGGACGACAACACCAAAAAGACCAACACGCCACTCATGCTGGCCTACGCCTCGTCGCTGAGGACGTTCGGGCCGGTCGTTGGATTTGCGCTGGGGTACTTTGCCCTCAAGATCTACATCGACCCGTCCAAGACACCGGTCATCGATAGTACCGACCCGCGGTGGTTGGGCGCTTGGTGGCTCGGGTGGATCATCCTCGGAGTGGCGATGCTGTTCTTTGCGGCCCTCATTGGACTGTTTCCGAAGGAGCTGCCCAAGAAGCAGGACGTTGAGAAGAGGTGAGATTAGAAATTTCTGTAAGAGAGACCTCAAATAACTTCTCGCTTCGATTTGTAGACCCCGGTCAAACATGCCGGTTGTGCTGATGAACGATGCGGAGGCCTTCGGGAAGGAGAAGAATCCGCTGAGTGCGCGTGGAGTGAAGGAGCAAAACAATCACGTTGTGCCGAATGGAGACGATGCCGGAGCTTCGTTGGTGGAATTCCCGCAACTTAAAGGTATGTTGATGATATTGTTAGCCAAATTCTATTGCTCCAGAGTGATGCAACTGTCTATAAAACTGATCTTTAAAGCAGATTTCTGATCGAATTGGTAAAAGTACCTAACATGATAGCAACATGGATTCAAACAAATCTTTTTTTATGTTTTACTAAATCGCAATAATGTAATAATAGAAATATTAAAAGAGGATATTTTTTAATGTATAAACTGTATAACAATCAAAAGAAACATGTATGTTTGCAAGTCATATAACTTATTTAAGGTCAATTTATGGGCCAATGGACCACGACCAGGGCGACCACGTGGAGTGGCATCGATTTCATTATCATGGTGTCGATCCAAATCCCGAAATAAAATTCCCTGACTTTTCCCTGACCTCTCCAGACCACCATTTTTTTTTTATTTTCTGTTTTTTACTAACATATTGTTTGGAGCGTTTTTATGGTTTCATGCATTTTTCTTTTTGAATATTGGAAATTCATGATATTTAAAAACTTCAATGACTATTTTATTTTATTTTTTTTTCTAACGATGGATTCTGCAAAAACTTAAAAACTTTTTTTTTATTTTGTCAATTATTTTTTTCTTATCGAACATCCAAAATGAGCAACCATAAAAATTTCCTATGTTTTATTATTTGGTGATGTCATTTTAAATGTTGCCCTTTACCAAAAATCTAGAGTTTTTTTAATAGGTCTTATAAAAATAGAAAACACAATAGCTTATAGGACCTTTTTAAAAAACAACTCTAGAAATAAGTAATAATTAAAATTGTTGCAAATTTCAAATTGCGATTAGTTGATTTCACTTCATTTCCCAAAGGAAATTTAAAGTTAAAAAAAATCAATTGAAAATTTTAATTAAAGCAAGAAGTTATGTTTCATTTTAAAATTGTTGCCTTTTGCCGAATTTTTAAACGAATTAGGCCGATGCTATTTTTGATTGTGTTTCTATTAAAAAAAAAACTAATGGTTTTGGAGACAAAAACTTGAAATAAATATGTAATTTTGCAGAACCTTAAGAAAGATTAAAAAAACTGAAAAACAAGTTCATGTTTACGGTTTTAAAAAAAGATCTAGGTCTTTTTCAACAATGTTTGTATTTAAAGTAAACGGTTTTCTGGTTATTTGAAGATAACATCTTCTTAGATAATTATACAAAATAATATTTTTGCTATAAAATTAAAAAAAAAGTTTTCTGCCTTGACCAGAGCCTACAGACGATCATTCACACGATCAACACATTTTATAAAAATAAAAACAAATAAAAGCTCGAGCTTTTCAAAAAGTCATTATTTATCAAACTTAGACATTTGGGTGTTTTGGAATAGATTACAAATTTAAGCTCGATCTGACCACGGGAACTCCTCCTTGTAAGCCCTTGAATGTTGTTTAGGAAAAATATGTAAAATGTAGTTGTTCAATCCCTATGAAATCTCAGATGCTGGATCTTAATTAAAGTTGAAACAACTTTCCGAAGAGACCATAATTTATAAATTCTTGAACTCTCAAATTCCTCCATTCAGGGTTGTTACGGAGAAAGCGAAAAAAAAATCCGCGCCACCCCAATCCGCGCAAAATCCGCGTCATTTTAAGAAAAATAATTTTGCGACAAACATACAAAAGAGTTTCATAATAAATTCAATTTTGTAATCTCAGAAGGCAGAATCAAGAAACGCTGAAAATACCAAAATATAACTAGAGGGAAAGGCAAAACAAACATTTTGGCAAAAAATAAAATAAAAAATTTCAACATTTAGAAATTAAGATCTAAAAACTGAATCAAATCTAAATAAAGAAAAATAATAAAATTTTAAAATTGTAATAAATCCTCGATCTTGAGATTTTAAATTTAAGATACAGTTCATACTCGATGATCTTACCAAAGCGTCACTTAGAAAAATCGAAGCAAATTTTCCTACATCTTCTTCTCAAAATTTCTCTAACCAAAAAAATAACTCCAAAAATACTTCAAATTTTATCAGGTTTTCTAAGATGGTAACAAGAATGGCAGCATTCAAGAACCTAAGAATTTAAGAATTTAAGAATTTAAGAATTTAAGAATTTAAGAATTTAAGAATTTAAGAATTTAAGAATTTAAGAATTTAAGAATTTAAGAATTTAAGAATTTAAGAATTTAAGAATTTAAGAATTTAAGAATTTAAGAATTTAAGAATTTAAGAATTTAAGAATTTAAGAATTTAAGAATTTAAGAATTTAAGAATTTAAGAATTTAAGAATTTAAGAATTTAAGAATTTAAGAATTTAAGAATTTAAGAATTTAAGAATTTAAGAATTTAAGAATTTAAGAATTTAAGAATTTAAGAATTTAAGAATTTAAGAATTTAAGAATTTAAGAATTTAAGAATTTAAGAATTTAAGAATTTAAGAATTTAAGAATTTAAGAATTTAAGAATTTAAGAATTTAAGAATTTAAGAATTTAAGAATTTAAGAATTTAAGAATTTAAGAATTTAAGAATTTAAGAATTTAAGAATTTAAGAATTTAAGAATTTAAGAATTTAAGAATTTAAGAATTTAAGAATTTAAGAATTTAAGAATTTAAGAATTTAAGAATTTAAGAATTTAAGAATTTAAGAATTTAAGAATTTAAGAATTTAAGAATTTAAGAATTTAAGAATTTAAGAATTTAAGAATTTAAGAATTTAAGAATTTAAGAATTTAAGAATTTAAGAATTTAAGAATTTAAGAATTTAAGAATTTAAGAATTTAAGAATTTAAGAATTTAAGAATTTAAGAATTTAAGAATTTAAGAATTTAAGAATTTAAGAATTTAAGAATTTAAGAATTTAAGAATTTAAGAATTTAAGAATTTAAGAATTTAAGAATTTAAGAATTTAAGAATTTAAGAATTTAAGAATTTAAGAATTTAAGAATTTAAGAGTTTAAGAATTTAAGAATTTAAGAATTTAAGAATTTAAGAATTTAAGAATTTAAGAATTTAAGAATTTGAAAAAATAAGAAATCAACAATTCCAAAATATCAGAAATTCAGTATTTTCAAAATTTAGAATCTTTATTAGAGTTTAACAAAAATGACTTTTTGGCGGGCATTCAGGGGTTTGTTCCGGTGGGCATACTGAGCTCAAATTCCAAATATGAGCATGATTGGACGTAACAGGAGCTGGCGCTCCGCCCTTCAATTTTAAATGGGATTTAACCCATAAAACAAGATTTTTTCAAATACAGTAGTTGTTCGGTAACTGGGCGTTGTTTAACTGGGCTGCTTTTTAACTGGGCGCTCGATAACTGGGCCGTAGCCCAGTTAAAAAGCAGACAAACGTCAAAAAACCAAAACAAACCGAAATCACCGAGGGGTTAATGGATGCAAAAATCATGGTCAACAAATAAAAAAACTTTTTTCAAACCTTTTTGTAATTTCAAGTCACAATTAAAGAAATATGAAAAGTAATGATTGTAAACAAATTTGAGTAACTTTTATTTTTATATTTCATCAAATAAATATTATGCATCGGTAGTCCCCTCGTTATTTTTCGTTCAGCCCAGTTAGCGAACAGCATTCGATGACTGGGCTACGTTCTCAGCCCAGTTACCGAACAACTACTGTATGTCACTTTTTGAGGCATTTTGACCACTAAAGTGTTTATTTTCAACATCACTGGCGTGTAAGCCAGATCCTTGCGCATCTTTTGGTATATATAACATTGAAATTTGGAGCACCCTGGAGCTCGGTACAGACCTTCAAAGTTTGGCATTTTTCGAAAAATTGACCCCAGCAAAATCAAATGGCGTCTCGGGCGTCGCGAGGTGCGACACGCATATCTTTTTAGCCGGGGACGATTTTTCGAAAAATTGCCAAACTTTGAAGGTCTGTACCGAGCTCCAGGATGCTCCAAACTTCAATGTTATAACATGTATACATATACCAAAAGATGCGCAAGGATCTGGCCTACACACAATGTGGCAAAGTTTGGCCGGGAATACATTCAAATACATCATCAAGGGCGAATTTTCAAAAAGAAATGAAATTTTGTAGTAATATTTTTAAGATTATCGAAATTCCCTGACCCAGCTTAAAATTCCCTGACTTTCCCTGACTTTTCCAGGTCAAATAAAATTCCCTGACAATTCCAGGTTTTCCCTGACTTTTCCAGAAATCGACACCATGATTATTAACACAAAATCATCATTTTACGTTAAGTAGAATAGTTGAAATTCAACATCAAATGATTATAATTTTATTACTTCAAAGAATGTTTCTGAGCCAAAACTTGAGTGTATGCTCTGCCACGTGGTCGCCGTCTGATATATGGCGTCGTGGTTTACACAAAGTCGTCACAGCATACTAAGGAGAATTGAATCGTTGATTTTGGAGACACCGGACGTCGATCCAATGCGCACCTTGGGGACAGAATGGACAACCCTAATTCCTCCTGGAATATGTTCATTGGACCATCCCCTACACACCTGTCTTTATTCCGAGTGAATCCATGTTGTCCCCTGACCTGTAGGATCGATTGAACGAAAAGCGCAAAAATCCCATAGTAATTTCCATGTAAATTTCAACTCGCTGGGGACAGGCCAATTCTCAACCAAATGGGCTGATATTTGGCATGAGAGTCCCTATGGGTATCCTCGGTTTGCCGTGATCTGAGAACTTTTTGTTTCGGTTGAAACATCCTATTGCAGACTGAATGCTTTTATTGAACGGGACTAAGATTTAACGAAAGCTACAGGAGGATAAGGTGAGAATCGATAGACTTTTAAGGAAAAATAGTTTGATGTTCAAAAATTCTTGCTTTACATTAGAAAAGGTCGTATGAAAACTTAAAATGCTGTTTTGAAGGTATCAGGAACAACGAGCCTATGCCTTATTTTTTTTGTAATGAATTACTCATTATTTTTTTACATAACATATCAAAAACTGGTAAAGTTATAATTAATGGATTTCGAGATATGATTTTTCGAAAACTAAAACTGGGGTTTTCAATGCGCCGCGCGCAAAAACAAGAGAGTGACAAGATTGGGAAAAATCTTTTTTTAACTTAAATTGAGATAACTTTTAAATTTGAGCGATGGCCTATACTTTTTTGGGTACTAAAAGTTGCGTCTATCAAAATTTTCAGTACTCATCGCTCGAAATTTGAGGAATTCAATAAAAATATTTTCAGACCTAAGATCATTGGTCCCGAGACCTTCAAAACAGCATTTAAAGTTATCATACAAACTTTTCAAATGTCAGTCTAGACTTTTAAAACTTTAGACTATACCTTACAATTGCGTCCAAGACGGCTAAAATCTGTTGTAATGGCACGAAGTGATGATTATTTTAAAAAAAAATGTGGTTTATGAGAAAATCGACAATAATTACCATTTTCTGGACCACCCTAACACGGCAAAAGCCACCCTAATGTTCCAGAGATATCGCATAAAGAAAATGGAGGATTTTCACATTTTTTTGCGAAAAGAGTGAAACTCTGGGGTAGTATCAAAAAGTAATTTATCATTTTTTTAACTCCCCTTTTCACACAGAAAAATTAAACGCACAGAAAAACCATTTTTGATCAAAATTTGTTGAAAAATATAAAAATCTAAATAACAAGCCATACTCTCAACATTTGAATGCAAAAAGTGTTTTAAAATGCATTTTACACTAGTTAAGTTGTTTTGCAATCATTAGTCTTCAAAAAATGTAAGATTTGACGAAAACAAAAATTTCAACGAAAAAAAACTTTTTGCGATACTAAAGATCGAAAATTTTCAAAAATTCAAAAGATTTTTAAATCAACCCAAACATGCTAAAAATGATTCTGAACGCAAAATTGTTTTCAGCTGATTGCACTTACATTTCCAATGAAATTTTGAAGTTTTTTGGAAAAAATATTTTTTGGGCCAACTTTGAAGGGGGGCGGAAACAAAATCTTTAAATAAAATTTGTACCAGCCTAATGATTGAAAAACATGGAATTTAAAAAAAATCGTTTATCAATGTTCATAGTAATTTACGGTGTAATACGTCACAAATAAGACTTATTCACAAATAAGTTAAATTAACTTGAGCCACCATGCGCCTCCACGTATCGTACTTTTTATGGGAAAACCCATTTCTTTTTTTCAAACGCACTTTTCAACGATATATTTTTGAATCGTAGAAACATTTTTTATCAGGGAGTTGCAAATCATCTTTCTATCTAGGGGAGAATGGGAAGACTTGATCAATAGCCTGTAACTCGTCAGCGTGTGGGTAAAAAAGTATGCTATAGAGGAGAAAATCGTGACGTCACAAATGAACTCAAATCACTCAAAGTTCATTTTGTGAGTGACTTTAACAATTTTGCCTAGTTTGACAGCTACTTTGTCCGTACGTTTTCTGTGGGAGAGAAAAGGAGGCGAATACTTTATGAAAATCATACCTGTCAAAATTCCTAGCCTCAAAATTTCGTTGCGAGTTGCTTTTCTCCTCTATAGCCTCGAAAGTTGTGCAGAATTGACTCAAAATCAGTGCATAAAAAAAATCGGATGAAGTTTTAATTATTTTCTAAAAAGTGTTACAAAAAAACATTCAAGAGACCTTTTTTTGATTTTATAGGTTAGAGAAACAATTAAAATTTATTGAAGGTATTGTTTTTCATGCTTGATTGAAGGTTTATAATCTTATAAACTACACCCAAAGTTAAAAAACGAGGGGATAGTCCTCACGAACAGAAACGTGAGGAAAGTGCTATTTTGCGAGAGTATAGTCCTCTCGCGTGTTCATTCGTTCATTGCAACAGTTCATCCTATTGAGTGGCTTATATGGACAAATGACCGCCACTTAGTCACCGAACCATGGTGGCCCATACGGCAAAGGCACGGTTCAATATGCCGAAGGTCTTGGGTTCGAGTCTCGGTACCGGTACTTTTTTTTTAATAGATGAACTTTTTTTGAAGATGAACCCATGAGTAAAGTACTGTCGGTAATTTCGGGATTTATCCTCTCAGTCCGCACACAGTACCATTTTACTACCGAATCGTGCTCTTTATCCTCTCGTATGCCGATGCCCAGTTCTGGGTGTACAAACCCCTTAAGTTAATAGGAAAAAACAAGCAAATTTCTATTGAATCCTGAAAGTTTTAATTAATTATTCATGAATCTTTACAGACTTCCCCAAAGCGCTGATGCGCCTGCTCCGCAACAAGCTGCTAATGTGCAACATCATCTCCGGAATTTTCTACATCCTCGGCTCGAGCGGCTACATCACGTTCCTGAGCAAGTACATCGAGGTGCAGTTCCACAAGACGACGGCCAACGCCACGGTCATCACCGGTCCCATCACACTGTTTGGCATGGTGGCCGGATTTCTCATTTCTGGGGTGGTCATCTCGAAGAAGAAACCATCACCGAAGATTTTACTCTTTTGGAACGTGATCGTTGGTATTGGGTACATGATGGGACAGTTTTCATACCTTTTCTTGACCTGTCCGGACGGAACGATGCCACTGGTCGAGGGCAGGTTGAACCTGAGTACGGTCTGTAACAGTCGGTGCCACTGCGAGGGAATTCCTTACTCGCCGGTTTGCCAGGAGGACACCGGAATTACGTTCTTTTCCGCCTGTCACGCCGGTTGTGATCAGTGGAATGCCAAGGGCAAGTTCTACGATCAGTGCACGTGCCAAAATGAAAACTATTCGCCGATTACGAAACTTCCGTGGGAAATGTACACGTCGACCCCGATGAGATCAACCGAGCCTTTTACGAACCCATGGACCACCGAAGCGAGTTCCAGCAGCAGCAGCAGTACCTTCACCACCAACAGTATTCCCTCAACGACCATCACCACCGCAAATCGTCCACCATCGGAAAATGCCACGAATGTGCCACTTCCAAAAACGTCCACCGACTCAGCCCTGGACGATGTGTACATTTACGATGACGAAGACGACGAAGCGCCAACCGCCAACACGGAGGACGAATCCCCAGATGTCACAGTGCAAAAAGAGCTCAACGCTGCGACAAGCGAGAAACCCAACGAACGACGAAGAAGGGAGGTTGGTGATGGTGAGCAGGAATCAACCACCAGCACCCCGTCGGGAAGCACCACCACGGAGAGTCCCTTCACGGCTCAGCTCATTCCGGGAGCCTGTCTGAAGGGGTGTGCCCTCGGGTTCTACCTGTTCTCCATTATATCCAGTATTATCAACTGCTTTGGGGCGTCCGGACGCATCGGCAATCTGCTGGTCAATTACAGGTGAGTTTGATTTTATTCGTTTAAGCCGTTGCAAATTTTATTTAAAGTTTTTGTCATCTGAAATCAATTTAATTGCATTCCCCTGCGTTTAGAATCATTTTTAGCATGTTTGGGTTGATTTAATAATCTCTTAAATTTTTAAAAAAAATCGATGCTTAAAGTTTTTTTCTGCTAAAATTTTATTTTCGTCAAATCTTATTTTTTTTAAACTGACGCTAACCTACAAAAATTGACAAAAATGACTGCACAGGCTAATCTCGAGGGGAAGCATGAAGTTTGAGGTCCCCAGAAACAAGTGCACTTCGAATTTTTCAAAAATATATAGACATGGTCGAATGGTTTTTCTCCAAAGTTTGTATGGAGAAATAGGGCGGTTCGTCGCTGTTGCATACAATCCAAAAATTGCATGTGGGAGTAGCGAACAGCACTAATTCTCCATATAATTTTTGGAGAAAAACCATTCGGCTCTGTCTAAATATTTTTGAAAAGTTCGAAGTGCACGTGTATCTGGAGACCCCAAACTTCAGGCTACCCCTTGAGTTGAGCCTGCACAGAAATTTTTTTAAGGTGTAATGATTGCAAACATCTGAACTAATGTGAAATACATTTTAAACCACATTTTGCATTGAAATGTTGGGACTCTGGCGTGTCATTTCAATTTTTTTTTTAACTGTTTGAGTACTTTTTTTTTGACCAAAAAGACATTTCGCATCGGCTATTGGAATATCCACAAATTGTGAGTTGAGAGCAGATTTCCGATGGTAATCTGAGAATCACCTACAACTTTGCCGAATACACCAAATTTAAAATCTATTTTCGAGTTACAGATTTTTGAATATTTTAATAGCCAAACTAATGATGCAGAACGCCCCTTTGGTCATGGAAAAAACTTGCACAGTTACATCTAAATAAAAAAAAAATACCAAAAAATAAAAAAAAAACTAGTCACACTTTTAAAAAAATATCCTTTTTCTGAATTTATCATTTTGCCAATTTTTAACTCACACTCAAAATGCGCAGAATATTTTTTTGGGAAATTTTCTTTTTTGGATATGTTTCAGATGAAAAAAAATCGTCATTTGATTTAAGTTTGTCAAAATTCATTTGGCAGTGTTGCCAATTTAAAAGAAATAAAAAAAATTATATTTAAAATCAAATTTTCTATCGTAAAATATGTTCAATAGAAAAATTTGAAATCAGGCTGATTGACTGTTTTTTTTATAAATACGTGATTTTTTACCTGTGGCCAATTCTCCGTGAATTCCGGATATGGGGCCTTTCTTATGACCAGATAAGCCATTTTGCATCGTTGGTTCATCCATACAAGGTTCTATACAATTTTGGTAGTATTTTTTTTGTTATCATGTAAAAACAACTTCGCAAATTTCGCATTTTTTAAATTTTTTATTTGTTTTCATTTTGTTGGCCTGAGTCTGTTCTAACCGAAACCAACCAGAAAAATCAAAATATTGTGCTCCAACATGTTTAAAACTGCTGTCCCAATTCGCCCCATGTGTCCCGATTGACCCCAGTTTACAGTAAATAAATAAAAGCCATTTACGAAACCGAACTGGAATTGCTCACTGTGGCCACAAGGGATCTGCTACAACCGAAAAGTGACCTTTTTGAGACGCTATATTTTGACCATCAAATGTCAGGGCCAGTTGACCTACCGGTTCCGAAAATCCGAACCATCCGAAAAGTTCATTTTCTATTATTCATGTATATTTCACGATGGTTTCATTAAAAAAAAAATCGAATTCTGAAACAATATCACAAATTGGCCACAATGCCAAATTAATAATGACCAATTTGTAACGTTTGTAACATAACTCTAAAGATGACATTTTTTGTCATTTAAATCCTATCCAAAAACGATAATTTCTCAATTCAATTCTTTTATTTGTGTAAAACGTCAAATTAAAAAAAAAATTCAAGAGTGTAACTTTTTCGTAGAAGTAATACCTAGAACTATGCCAAAAACACCAAATCGGTCAGAAAATTTGTTCTTAAGATAAATACAGATTGTTGAATATTTTAATAGCCTTCTTGTATAGACAGCTGCCAAAATTGTATTGGGACTTGCAGCGATGGAAGAGTCATCATCAAAAGAAAATCTTTGAACGTTCATCAAGAGAAAAAATCCGATAGGAACTTGGCTCTCCTCTCTCGCGCACGAAAGATCGGTAAAAGGAATCTAAAAAATCATCATCTTGATTATTCGGTGGAACATCTTTTTCACTACTACACTTGCAGATGTATCGTCACACGTCGAAAAATGACCTATCACTTTTTATAGATGGACAATATGTGTAGGGGAAGGTGGGGCATGACGACCATATGGGGCAAGAGGAAAAATCGCTCGTACGGCCGTAATTTTTACAATTTTGATTATTTCCAGTATGAGGAATTGTTGCTAACAATGCAATTAGCTGATTCTACTACCACATAACCGCTAATACGACGTAAACGCCACGGAGCATAAGATTTAATGAAGTTTTTTTTTCAAACCCTTTGTTTTCTTATAATATTTGGAAAGTACAAAATAAGGCTTAGGGTTCGTTTTACAGGGTGGCCACTCAAGTCGGGAAATCGGGAAACTCGGGAAAAAGTCGGGAATTCACCAAAATTAGCTGAAAATTGGGAAAAAGTCGGGAATTTGTAATATTTTGTCAGAAAGTCGGGAAAAAAAATTGAATCCCAAGCATACCTGCTTGGAAAGTCGGGAATAAGTCGGGAATTCGCCAAAATCCGCAAAAAAACTGGAAAAGTCGGGAATTTGTGATATTCTGTTAGAAAGTCGGGAAAATTAAAGATTTTTAAGACATTGAAAATACTTATAAACTCTGGACGATTTAACACAGAATTTTGAAATATTTTTTTTAATAATCAAAAGTTTTTTTTATTTTTTTAGTTTATCAAACATTACCATTTGTTCTTGATTGGTGCGCTGGAAGTGGGGACGCGAAGTCGTGATTATTCAGGTTAATTTTTTGGTGTGCTTTTGTGTCGCTATTCGTGTGGGGCGAGTGATTGTGGTAATCGAATAATAGCATCATTGGTGCGCTGGAAGTGGGGACGCGAAGTCGTGATTATTCAGGTTAATTTTTTGGTGTGCTTTTGTGTCGCTATTCGTGTGGGGCGAGTGATTGTGGTAATCGAATAATAGCATCATTGGTGCGCTGGAAGTGGGGACGCGAAGTCGTGATTATTCAGGTTAATTTTTTGGTGTGCTTTTGTGTCGCTATTCGTGTGGGGCGAGTGATTGTGCTAATCGAATAATAGCATCATTGGTGCGCTGGAAGTGGGGACGCGAAGTCGTGATTATTCAGGTTAATTTTTTGGTGTGCTTTTGTGTCGCTATTCGTGTGGGGCGAGTGATTGTGGTAATCGAATAATAGCATCATTGGTGCGCTGGAAGTGGGGACGCGAAGTCGTGATTATTCAGGTTAATTTTTTGGTGTGCTTTTGTGTCGCTATTCGTGTGGGGCGAGTGATTGTGGTAATCGAATAATAGCATCATTGGTGCGCTGGAAGTGGGGACGCGAAGTCGTGATTATTCAGGTTAATTTTTTGGTGTGCTTTTGTGTCGCTATTCGTGTGGGGCGAGTGATTGTGCTAATCGAATAATAGCATCATTGGTGCGCTGGAAGTGGGGACGCGAAGTCGTGATTATTCAGGTTAATTTTTTGGTGTGCTTTTGTGTCGCTATTCGTGTGGGGCGAGTGATTGTGGTAATCGAATAATAGTATCATTGGTGCGCTGGAAGTGGGACGCGAAATCGTGATTATTCAGGTTAATTTGTTGGTGTGCTTTTGTGTCGCTATTCGTGTGGGGCGAGTGATTGTGGTAATCGAGTGGTGGCATCATTGGTGCGCTGGAAGTGGGGACGCGAAATCGTGATTATTCAGGTTATTTTTTTTTTGTGCTTTTGTGTCGCTATTCGTGTGGGATGAGTGATTGTGGTAATCGAATAATAGCATGACTTACTGAATAGTTTGTGTCTTGAGCGTAATTTTCGTTGAGTAATTGGTGTTTTTTGTGATTTTTTTTTGTGATCTTAATTAATTGTTTTGTGATTTTCAAAGCCCTTCCTATATCATCGTTGATCGGAAGGCACGGCGTCGGGTAAATTGTGTATATTTTTTCGAATAAGGTTTTATTTTTTATGGTGAAAAAGCCATTTCTATATAATGATCGAAAGACGCATTGACATTTTGGATTAATTAATAGTGGAGTGAAATAATTGTGTGTGAGTGACTTTGTTTGTTAACCAGAAAGACCTTCCCATAGCACCGTTGCTCAGAAGGCTCGCCGACGGGTTTGTTATGAAAGTCCTCCCCATAGCATCGTAGCTCGGGAGGCATCGAAAAGCCAATACCTTATCCTACTAACCCAAAAAAAATAATAATCATGTGATGCTTGAAGGAGATGCTGTGGATTCAACGGTCTCGAGCGGTATCAACAAGTATATAGCGAAAAACTGTGTGCTTGATGAGTCTGCAACTTCAACTATCGGACTAACATTCCTCCCTTTCGTTGAACTGCAGGCTTCTTGGGAGGGCGCCGGTATTGACTAATAAAGTAGGGATCTTCAGAGGTTAAACAGTGAATGGATGGTTGGCTCCCACTGATCATTTTTGATTCATTGTTTAACTTCAGCTGATCCGTCAATAACGGAGTAGCAGCTCATTGGCAGTCAACCATGCTCATGCTCATGCTCATGCTCAAACATTACCATTTGTTCTTACTCTAACTTAAAACAACAACAAAGTTAATGGAAAATTAATAACAAAATTGAGCCTAATTTTAACGATTACGGCAAGCACAAACGTATGATTATATTTCATTTTATCACATTGATTGAATATTTGATAAAAGATTCCAATTTGAGTTTAGCAATGTTTTTTTTTTGTGGTAAGTATTATTGATTGAAGAACTAAATTCATTAAGTCATTTCAAATATTTTTTTTCCAAATGATTCCCTTGAATTTTTTATGAGTATGGGTAAATTACTTTAGATAAAGCTTGATTTTCAGTTATCGGAAAACTTAAATATCGAAACAAAATCCATTCAATTTTCGGAACGAACAGTTTGAATACATGAATAAATATTGAATTTGTTAACAAATAAATCCAATAAATTTTGGTTAAGTTATTGCAAATATGCTAAAAGATTTTTTTTTTCTCTTTCAACATTTCACTAAAAAAGGTAAAACCTAGAATAATACATAAATTCTTATCAAACCGTTTTTTTTTTTCATTAAAAAAAATTAAAGCGGTTAAATACTGACAACTAGATAAATCAACATCAATTCAAAATTCAATAACAAAATTTACAAAATTCAAAAGGAAACTTAGTAAAAACATTTTTTTTACGAATTCCTAGATATTTTCAAAATTATTTGAAAAAATATGAACAGCAATCATATTTTAAAATTAAGAATAAAATTTTAAATTTAGTTATCTTTAACTTTTTGTCATTTCCAGTTGAAACGAAGTATCAAAAACTATACTTTTGCCAATTTTAAAAATAAACATTGAAATTACAAATATTATTAAGCTTTCGGTTATTTTTCAAAGACTAATTGTTTATGTTTCTAATCGGAATCAAAATAATGAGTGCTTCAATTTTTAAAGGTTTTTTTTAAGGAATTTGTTGTTAAATTTCTGTTTTTACGAAAATTGTCAATAGTTTTATTTTCTTTAAATTCATTTAGATTTTTTTTGATGGTTTTGGTTTATATTGCCTTTATATAAAGAGTTTTTTTTTAAAATCATTTTTTAGATATGAAATGCCTATGGCTATACTATTTGAGATTCTGGAAAAGTCGGGATAAAGTCGGGAATTTCAAAATGGGATTTGAGTGGTCACCCTGGTTTTAAGGCTCAAAATGCAATTTTTCCTAGATCAGTAGTGTCCCTACCAATGACTTGCACCTATTTTAAAGTATGATTTAACTTTTGGTTATTTTTGTTGAGAGTTTTAAAAAAATCTTGTTCAGGTGGGGCAAGTGTACCATATGCATTTTTAGTATGGAAAAAAAACGAATTGCTGCAACAACATATTTTATTGGAAAATAAATACATAAACGTTCTTAAAAACTGGTAAACAATTGTTAAAAAAATTTCATCAAAGTAATATTTTTTTTTCGTAAAAGCGATCAAATTTTTAGTAACATACTATTATTTAATCTAAAAATGAAAGAAATGTTTCAAATACATCCTAATCTGATGTATCTAAGTGATAACAGTTCAATTGTTAGCAAATTAACATGTTTTTTCATGCATTGTTCCTCTTGCCCCAACGGGTGATTCGTCTTGCCCCACTAGTTGAGTAGAACGTACGGAAAATCATTTTTTTTAAATCATTTTTTTGCATTAAAAACAGGATTTTTTTAAAACTTGCTCTATCAAATTCTTAGTCAAGACCTGAAATAAGATGATAATTAAAAAATCCGACAGATTTTTAACGTTTTTGATGGGTTACAACGATCATTTCCTTAGCTTGTTACACTTGCCCCACTTTCCCCTAAACCAAGCGAAACAAATAATTTGAAGTGATTCGAAAATATTTTTTTGGTGATTATTCCATCACTGGGGACTTGACATAGACAAAGTACATACAAGTTTCATCCAAATATAAATACAAAAATATAATTAAGATCCGAAGTCTCAGAGAATTGGGTTCTTCTTTTCAATGCTGTTTACAAATTCAAAATGTGATTTGAAGCCCAGAAGGATCATATTAATCCAAAAATCATAATTTCTAAATTAGCCTATTATTTTCGTGTGGTCCTTTAAACCATTTTCCCAGATTACCAAAAAAATATTTTAAATTCGGCCCTGAAAAGATTAATACAAAGTTTTAAAAAGTATTGAAACATAAATACTAAGCGTAACTCTTTACACCCTCCTCTCAAACTGCAGATGCGTCGCCAAGGAGGATAAATCGTTCACGCAGGGGCTGATACTGATGATGATCAGCCTGTTTGCGCTCATCCCGGGCCCGATCCTGTACGGTCGCATCATCGACAGCACCTGCCTGGTGTGGACGGAGGAGTGCGGCAAGCGGGGGAACTGCCAGCTGTACGACCAGCGCCTGTTCCGCTACTACATCAACCTGACGGCGCTCGGTAAGGGGCATCATCGGGACTTTTGGTGAAGATTTTTTAATGTTTTTTCCCTCGCAGGACTAACGGCGATTGGCGTGTTCTTTGACGTGCTGGTCTGGTGGTACGGACGCACGTTGGATCTGTACGGCGAGCGGGAAGCGCTGGAGCAGAAGAAGACTTCGGCGTCCAAAACGACGACGACGGCACCGCCCAAAAGTGCCTTCACGTGAACTTGGTCGCATGCAACGGGACAGGTCATCACTTAATAACTCATCTTGAACTGAAGAAAAACAAAACAAGAGCACCAAGTAGTTTCGGATGAGTGGTTTTACTAAAAGAAAAGAACGCAAGACAGTTTATGTGATTTATGTTTTTTATTTAAAACAGTAAAATAGAATAAAAATTCTAAATTTTCACAAATATTTCATCTAAATCTGTGATTTGTTAAAGCATTGAATTTTGTTACGATTGCATTGCAAGACAAGTAAACGTTTGTTTGTGTTTATGTGTGTGAATGTGTGTGTAACAATCCAAATCAGCTAAATCAGTGTGATTGTATGCCCTAGATAAAGAGAAAATGTATGTACAAAACATCTGATTTGTGATTGAACATTGATAGAGGAAAAAGGGGAAATATATATCTTTGTATTCACTATTACATTCCAAAATAGAACTACTCACATAGTTTTTTTCTGTCTAAATGTGGCAGGCGTTTTTTCATTGTTCTTCTTCACACGAGATTTCCACCCAACATTTTCCAAATTGACTTCATTTCACTTGATCGTTCCGACTTTGTTTTTTTTTTAATTTTCACTAAACGACTAGAGCTCGACCAAACGGGCACGCATAACAGATAAAAAGTATTTCAACAAATTAAGCAATATTATAAACGTGATACAATCTCGCACTTTTTTTATGACGGAGGAGCCGCTTTGGATTTCGCCTTCCGAAACTCGACCGCTTTGCCAACCGGTTGGATGCCGAGCTTCTTCGCCTGGGAAAGCGATCGCCAGATCTAGAATTTTTTGCAAAATTAGATTAGAACCAAACTTAAACCATCGAGCAGCAACGTGACGCAAGAGACTAACCTTGATTTCGTAATCATCGCTGGTGGTTACGAGCATTTCGTTGTCCCGCGGGTTGAACGCCACACTGTTGACCACGTCCCCGTGCTGGTACTTGGCCAGGCAGACACCGTAGTAGCGGTCCCAGAGGTAAGCGTGCATGTCCTCGGCACCGCTGGGGGAGAGAGAAAATTGTTTATTAAAAAAAAATATTACAGTTTGACCACCAAACTTTATAATTCATCTCAAAGTAAAAAAATGTAAATCTTTCCCAGTTGCCCTAACGGTATTATCCTTTAAGGGTATCGGGCACGGCATTTACAATGAGGATTCGATGAAAATTTTTACTCAACTAATGTTAACATGTTTAGGTGTGAATGTTAACATTCTATAGATCGCCTTTCCTAGAATATCGTGATAAGATACAGCTTGTGATGATACACTACCATCCCTTCACTAAGCAATCTAAGTCCAGTTGGGAAACGATCACCAGTTTTGTTGGTCCGAGCCGGGATTTGAACCCTGATCTTCCGCTTACGAGGCGAAAGTGTTCCCTCTAGGTTACGTCTCTCGGTTCATCTCAAAGGATGAAATATAATTTGTATTTTCCCATTTGAATTTAAGTGGAAAACTTTGAAACCCCTAACCAAGAAGCCCGCGCAAATGAGTGTCCACCGGATTCTGGACCATCGGCATTTGATGACCCCGTCCCTCTTTGTGCGGTTGCTGATCGAGTCCAGCAACCACCTAAGCGAGGCTTGGTGTTACAACGAAACAGGTTTGAAATTTTACAGCAATTGGGTCCTAAAATGAAGCTTAGATTGCTGATATTATTGTTTACAGCGATAAAGCATATTTTTCTGAGTACAATGACCATTTGTACGACCACAAAGAGTTTAAAATCGATTTTTAAATCAATTTGGAAAAATTAACCTCGCGGTCCTTCTTGACAGAAAAGTTCCTACTTGACAGCTCGTTCCAAGGGGACCATAGTTGATCCATCGAAAAAATGTTGTCTTGTAAATTTTTTTTTTGCATTAAAATGAAAAAAAGTGATCAGAAATGGTTTTAATCGTGTTTTTTACCGTTGTACATAAAAATTGGCATAGGGCTTTAGTACCCAATTAAGCTTAAGAGCGAGTCCACGAACAGGGCATACCCCTTTGTATGGGACGTCGTTTGGACCTCACCAATCTGCCTGAAATTTTCAGAGGTTGTTTGTGCATATAAAACTAGCATCTGGCCAAAATATGAGCACTCTAGGTCAACGGGAAGTGGGGCAAATCGGGACACAAAGTTTAAAGGTTCAAAAACGTCAAAAATCTCAAAAAGGCTATAACCTGGGCAAAATTCAATTTAATTTCAAAATTCAAAATGCATCTGAAAGGGCTTAAAAAATGCAACAAAATGCAGGGAGAAGCATCCCAATTGGTTTAATCTAAAGGGAGTTATTGGCATTTTAGTGAAAAAATAACATAATTTTCAAACTCAAATAAAAAAGTGTTCCATCCAGATAACAACTCGGTTCGACCTGCAGCTTGTAGGGGACATCTGGGACTACCATCCGAGACTGAGAACACTTTTGGTAAGGCAGATTAACATATTAAATAAACACTTTTACTTTTAGTGATTTTTATGGTTGTAAATTTTTGCTCGGGGGACCCCTTCGATCCCATTTTCTGGTGATAATTTTATCATATTCGTGCTCCTGAGACAATTTTACAATAGAAACATGCATAAAAATGATTATTTTCATCCATTTTAACCTTTAAAAAATGAAAGATAAAAAAAAAACTTAGATTCACATTTATTGAAAATCAAGTTCGTTTCCAAGGATACTAGATGACACCAGAAAAAAACAGCTTCTTAATTTTTTTTAACTTTCATTTTTTAAATGGTTGAAATGGATGAAAATAAACATTTTTGTGCATGTTTCTATTGTGAAATTGTCTCAGGAACACGAATATGATGAAATTATCACCGAAAATTTTGATCTTAGGGGTCCCCCGAGCAAAAATTTACAACCAAAAAATTTAGTAAAAGTAAAAATGTCTATTTAATATGTTAAACTGCCTTACCCAAAGCGTTCTCAGTCTCAGATGGTAGTCCCAGATGTCCCCTACAAGCTGCAGGTCGAACCGAGTTGATATCTGGATGGAACACTTTTTTATTTGAGTTTGAAAATTATGTTATTTTTTCACTAAAATGCCAATAACTCCCTTCAGATTTGAACAATCGGGATGCTCTACCCTGCATTTTGTTGCATTTTTTTAGCCCTTTCAGATGCATTTTGAATTTGGAAATTAAATTGAATTTTGCCCAAGTTATAGCCTTTTTGAAATTTTTGACGTTTTTGAACCTTTAAACTTTGTGTCCCGATTTGCCCCACTTCCCGTTGACCTAGAGTGCTCATATTTTGGCCAGATGCTAGTTTTATATGCACAAACAACCTCTGAAAATTTCAGGCAGATTGGTGAGGTCGATGCGAGATGGGTATGCTTTGCTCGTGGACTCGCTCTTAAATGATCTAACGTTCAAATATTTTAAGACGATCCGCTACGCTGGCGACTTGCACAACAGGACAGTGTCGAAAGAAGATGCGACAAAAGCTTTGCCAAAGTTCCAGATTCAGCTGGAAAAGTACCGAAAGATCATATAAAGGCTGCGATCCCAAGTACATCGTCTCAAGAAAAAGAAGCGAGGAACTTTTGAACACATTGCGAAGGAATAACTTGCTGGATCAACAGTAAACCACGGTATGTTTGAATATTTATTAATTTACTGAAGAGAGCTAATCGCATTTGTTTCATAATTTAGGATCTTTCTCTCAACGATGAGTTGTTCAACGAACTCCGAAATCACCGACGTGGCAAAGCTTACAGCGTGCAGCTTAGAAACTTCGCAACTTCGTTGCATTTTTGCTCCGCAAAAGCTTATAACTTTGTCTTCCTCACCCTCGTACCCTGACTCGCATCACCAAGGAATCGCTGGAAGTTCTCCGAGGAAAGGCGGCGACTAATGCTGAACAGGGAAAGGAGTTACTCGGGATTCTGTTGATGGACGAAGTCGGTATGCGACAACAGATCAAATGGGATCGACACGCGACGAAGCTGAACGGGAAAGTACAAAAGGAGTTCGCGAAGTCTTTCGGCGAAGTTAAAGCAGCAAAAGAAGCCTTGATGTTCATGGTGACTGGCGTGGAGGAACCCTTCAAGATACCTGATGGATATTTTTTGATAAATGGAATCTCAGCAGAGGCCAAGCGTGACCTAGTGAACAGCAGGTGCCTTCGTGTTTGACGGAACACAAACAAACATAACAACTGCTAACCTGCTCGGATGCCACCTTAAGATCAGCCCGAACCAGCCCATGGTAACCAAGTTCGAGCACCCTTGCGGGACACACGATGTTCATGTCCTTCTGGATATTGTACATATGCTTAAGCTCATTCGTAACACTCTACACAAGCGCAAAGTTATTCTAACTTCTGACGGAGAAGCCAAATGGGAGTTCCTCGAAAACCTAAACAATTTCCAAAAGGAAAAAGGTGTCGAACTCGGAAACAAACTTTCGGATAACCACATTCATTTCACGAAGTCCAAGATGAAAGTCATTTACGCTGTAAAAACGATAAGCAACGGTTCGACGTGTTCAACTCGATGAAAGAGGATTCTACTGGATTCAAGGAGCCTCTTACGAAGGAGAATTTTGAAAACAGAGCCGTAATGTTTAAACAAGCACAGCAATACATCCGCGACCTCAAATTTGAAGATGGCTCATCAGTGGTGACCTCGAAGAATAGAACCGGATTTTTGGGGTTCATTGTGGCGATGCGGGTCCGGTGGTTTAGTGGTTAGCGTGGTAGCCTCTAAACCCCAGTATGGCCTGGGTTCAATCCCAGGCGGACCCGGTGGCATTTTTCGAAACGAGATTTGCCTGATCACGCCTTCTATCGGATGGGGATGTAAAACGTCGGTCCATTTGCGTAAAAGAGGCTATGGGTGACTCACCACACATAACCTTCGGACACCTAGAAATGAGCAGAAACTTGCAACAGAGCCCACAAAAGACCCGGGGGTCGTTAAAGTGGATTGCTTTGCTTTGCTTTTTTGGCGATGCACACCTAGCATCGAACGTCATCCTAAAAATGTTTACGTATCGCCTCTCGCAAGATCACCTTGAAAAAAAATTCGGCACTATTCGATCTAAGTCCGGATGCAACAACAACCCAAAACCAAACAAACCTGATTTGTTCAGAAATAATAAATTTTGCATGAAATTGTCGACAGAATTTCTGGTAAATATCACTTGTAAAACTGATGAGTTGTGATAGATAAATGGTTTTTTTTTTTTTTTTTTTTTTTTTGGGAGGGTGACCTAGCCGCACATCGTTGATGTCGAAACCTCTAAACTGGGCCCTCGTCCTGCCACGTCCGTCAGTAGTCTTGTCGTACATTACAACTAGAATCAGATCTGCCAATGAATTAGTACACTTCGACCAAATAAACACTGGCGCTGTATGGATCTGACTCTAGAATAAATGCACAGTTGTGTGTTATTCATAAGTCCAAAATGTTCAATTATTCATATAAGTCCAAATTTTCATTTGCGGATAACTACCTAACTTGAATTGAATACAAGATTTAAAGCAAGCTATCCGAAAGCTACACTTATTTCAAATCCCCGAACTTTTAATTAGTAGCCAAAAATTCTAGTACGTTTCTTTTAAAACCTGTCTAGCTTCTTTTAAAAACAAAAAAAAAGTAGATTAACAGTTCATATTTTACAAGTCGCTAATTGAAAAAGAGACGACCATTTGATCGTCAGAATTCCAGTAGATCCTCGATTCGCAACAATGGTCGATACAATCATAATCCGACAACCGTTAGTTCAACAGATCAACGAACTTAGTCCGATATCATTTCACTATTGATTGATCGAGACTCTACGGAAATTTTGACAAATCATAATGGTTTTTATGCTACTTGAATGAAAATCACCGATTCTGATAGAATTACTAAATTCACTGTTACTAATTTTGTCCCTAAATAATTAAAGGCAAAGTATTAAAAGTTGATATTTATAGTTAAAATCCTAAATTCTACAAAAACTATTTTTTTAAAAACCCGCATCCTAACCTGACACCCACATTAAGATAGGGAAAAATCACATATGTAGCGGTTCATTGTACAAATGTGATATTTCCACTATCGGAGAACCTCCACTATCGGAGAACTGCGCCAAAGTGGGTTCTCGCAGCATGAAGTGGTGTCCATGTGTAAAAATGGAAGGTTCAGCAATATACTGAACACTTCGATTTTAATTCCACATCGAATCAAATCATACTCTTTGCCAAACAAGCATCAAACCTATGACACTCATTATGACAAAGCCCAGGGGAGTTGTGATAGATTAATGGTTTTGTAACAAAATATGACATCTAATACACAATAATATGAAGTAAGTGCAGTTAAGTCAGTTGTCTTACTCGGGAACTGACTTAACTGCACTGTGTTCTACATTAAAATAGAAAAACCAGCGTGCTACTACTCACCTAGCAACATAATTATCACAAACGTCCAAAAAGATGAAGAAACACTCGGTGTTGGGCGTGTACGCCTTGTGCGCCCGCAGCATCGTGCCGACCTTCTTCAGTGTCATCAAATCGATCACGTGGATGTCGATCTCCTGCGCGATCGGTGGCGGCTCCAGCGGGTTCCGTATCACGTAGTTCTTCGGCCACGGCCGGCTGTTGACGTACAGATACCGGTGGTCCGGACTCAGCCCCATCCCGATGATGTGGCCGTGCAGATCGATCAGCTTGTCAATCTTGTCGAACCGGTCCGAAACCGACTCGTAGTTGGCCCAGTTCGGCTCGACCGGGGGCGTTTCGTTCTGCAAGATATATTGGAGGCGGATTTCTTCCTGGGACATCTCGCGCATAATTACCTCCAACTCGCGCTGTCGCTCCCGTAGCGCGATCCGTTCCTTCAGCGAGGGACCGGGGTCGATTCGGCGCGGGAAGTTGACGTTGCCTATTCGCTTGAAGCCGATCTGGTGCGGGGTGTAGGTTTTGGAACCGGTCGAGAAGATCAGATACTTTGGACAGATGTTGTCCAGATCGTCAACCTCGGACATGTCGTCATCTTCTTGGTCGTCGTCGTCGTCCAGGCAGTCGTCGGATGATTCGTAGTAGCTGTCCTCGTACTCTCGCCGGAACTCGTCCAGATAGTGGATCGGACTAGCGTAGTCGTGGTTCTCCAAGGGGATGTACGGGAAATCAAGGTCGATATCTGGAATAAACACTACGCCCTGTGGATAAAATCGGGGTTAACAGGCAAAGCCGAACTGTACGAACCTCGCCCTGCGCGGTAAACGTCGTCCATCGCCTGGTCCTGGTTCATCTGGTAGTGCGACAGGGGATTGCCTATCCGCCGGTCATCCTCGTCGTCATCGATGACGGCTGTCTTGCTCGTTCCTTCCCCGGCACTTTCATCCTTCTTCGCTACCGATTCGTCGTTCAACCACGGACAGTTTGCAACCATAATCGCCCGGATCGAGCTGGCGTTCCGGTTGTAGAATTTGTACATTTGGTTGCGAATGGGCGTGTGCTCCGAATCGACCTCCTGGTTGGCTTTGTTCAGCCACAGAAACGACGTACTCACCAAATGGGCCAGCCAGTTCAAGTCCCCGGACAGCAGATGCTGATCGCTGAACCAAGAGCCAAAAATATCGTACGGACGGTTGGCCACCCGACACTTCAACCGAAAGCCGCCTGAAATAAGCCAAAAGAAGTCGGTTAGCATAAATGTTAATTCAACGCGTGAAGCGTCAAACGTACCCTGTACGGTGAAAACGGCAATCTCGCCGGAAGTGCTGTGCGGAGCACCAAAGTGGACGCCAGACACCAGCAGCAGCGTGTCGCTCTGGTTGAACTGGGAAAACTGGGTGTACTTCCAGCTCAGCTTGCGCATATCGTATGAGTCGCGGATCGTTGACGGGTAGGCCGAGTTCCAGACCTTTTGGAATGAGAGAAAATAAATATTAACATCCAATGAAAGTCGCTCTTCTATTTTTCTAAATATCTAACATAATCAAGGAGCAAGGGCCTTCATTGTTAGTGCCGATTGCACCTGCATCGATATCCGACTTGTAAAAACAAGTCACTTGTTAGGAAAATTTACACTAAAGATCATCCTAACAACAAGCATCCTGCTCGATTGCCTTACACGAACAGTGCACCTCTACATATCAAGTCAATACTTACAATGACGAATCCATCTTTGGAGCAGGTCGCAAACATTTTCCCATTATGCGAGAAGCTGACGTGTAGAACCTGGTGCGAGTGATTCGTCAGCACGTCGGTCATCACCATCGGAACGTTGTCCGTTAGGCGTTTATACTCGGCCCGCCATGATTCCGCACCTAGAACAAGAACATGTCAATATGGTGGAAACAACACCCCACGAGGAAGCTACTTTTCTACCAAGTTGCCAATCAATGGTCGTGGTCAAATATTTATAAACAATTATTACGCAAGTCGTGATGGAGCGCTATTTGGATAGTTCATTATCGTCTCACACACATGCGGAACGCGGCCCGAGAAAAATAGCAGGCCATGGTTTCAATGATTAAACCTTCCCGAGCATGTTTAGCGTGAGGGGCTGCTTGTTTCCTATCTGTCATTTGAATTTCCCTATCACGGACTTCACATACCATTACCCTAAGCCTTAGATGCTGATTGATATGCAGCCAGCTTACTAAGTGCAGTCCTGGTTCAATATCCACAGTCCAAAGATGTTGTTATCGCGACCTATCCAGGTTTTTAAGCGAAAATGGCGTTTGAATGGTGAACGTCCGAAATGTCAAAATCACGCAGTGGTACCAATAATCCGAAAAAAGTGTGCCATGGCATGACAGCCACATTTGTTTTCTAATGTTGGTGCTACTGCGCGATTTTGACATTTCGGATGTTCGCCATTCGAACGCCATCTTCGCTTAAAAACCTGGATACTTGCAATTTAACAACCTTGACACATATTTAGTTTACTTGCAATCATTTTATGTACATTTTTCAATTTGTTTACAACTGTGGAATGACTTCTACTCAAATTTGAGTTTTGTAACTCTTGGGTCAGGATCTCCCCTGCACACGGTATGTAATTGAAAACAAAAAATCGCGTCTTGCTCGATTCGCAACCATATCGGCTTTGCTTCAACGCCAACCAGCGCAGCGTTCACCACCCGATTCGATTGCATTGCAAAAACAGAGAAAAGCGGAGACGTAATAACTGCTAAAAGAGCACCAAAAGCAGCCCCCCTTTGGCTTTAATACATGAATGGCGAGTCGCAATTATGTCACACCGTCTGCCTTCAGCTCCCGTCTTTCTTCTCCTTCGCTCACCTGGTTTCAAACCGATGCTCGCCTCGACGTTAAACTCGCGCTGAAAGTACTTCCGCCAGATGTACTCATCCCGGGACAGCTTGTTCCACCGCTTGCAGGTCTGGCCGGCGCGCATAATGTCCCGCGGTTCCAACGCCAGAAAGATCTTCCCGAACACGGGCTCCGGAATGAAGACCCACGGCGAGTTCTCGCAGTACTCGACGTCCTCGTCCTCGTCGGCACTGCTGCAGCCGCTGCCGACGCTACCCGCCCGAACTTCCGGACTGCCGACCTCGGTTCGAGCCATCTTGGACGGATACGGCGGAACGGCACCCGATGACGATGACGGAGACGAATTTGTGGATGCTTCCGCGGACATCTTGGGCAGCAGCGCGATTTCGCAATCGATCGAACTTTCACTACTGAGGAGAGCACCCGTGGGGTCACGGAACAGGAAAAAACGGGAATTAGGGCGAGTTGCAAAACAATTGCCTACACGAAAGGAAAATTTTGTATTTATTTACCTGCTTGAAATTTGTTTTTTTCCCCACAAAGTGAGAGATTTTTCCTCGCAACACACACACACACTCACACGTTTTTGTGTCGTTTGCGCTGCGAACTGACTCACTCCGAGGGAGAAAAGTGAATGTAAATAATAATAAAAGCGCACTCCCCAGCCTGCCCAGCGACGACGAGTGTGAAGCAATAACAACAAAAGCTCGCACAAGCCGTCCGCTGTTCAGAGAGGAGAAGGAGAGAGATCGAATCAGCTGACAGCTGATTTTGCTTCGAAACCGATCGATGACGTCATAGAGGGGTGTTTGGGTGCAAGTTGTATGCAGTGGATTTGTTGTATACAATGATTGTTATGTTATTGTTATGCTTTTCTGCCGCAAAATCTGCCTATTTTTTTTATTGTTAGCAAATGGGACCCAAGTAACCATCCATCACTATAACACTATATTCACAGCTGCGAGTAAAAGCATGAAAAGTTTTGCATCAGCACTAACAGCTACTTTAGTGCTGAATAATGACCGACTTTGGACTTTACTCGCCTGATTAAGTGCTATACCCACTTTTGTTGTTCCGCCGATGCCTCGCACCTAGAGATCCTAAATAGGGAGACTGGACGAAGTGAATTTGACGTACCCAAACAGACGCGAGTTTGACGTATCCAAACGAGCATTTGCCTTTACGCCCAGCAAAACTTATCAGTGTTGCCAAGCTCAAAACATACGTTGCCAGATCGATTTAGCAAGCTTAGACCAGTCTCCCTATTTAGGGTCTCTACTCGCACCGGCTGGCCGTAAGGGGTTTGTTCAAATATTACGTCTAGCGATTTTCCTGATTTCAGACCGCATGATATGTCCAGATATGTTTCGGTATGTTTTTACATTGTTGTTTATACTTTTTGTAGCAAAACATGTCGAAAAAGGTCAAGGCTGAGCCGTCCCCGGAGGAGCTCTTCGAAATAATTATGAACCAGTAGCGAGATCAATCTTTTCGTGAGGATTGTACCGACCAAAAAACGGTGCTGAAAAACATGCTGGACGCGTTGTCTGCACTTTCCATAAGAGTCGAATATAAAATCCGAATACCTTCGGAATTGCGCGTGAAGGTCGACACTATTGGTCACAAGGTGAACCAAATCGAAAGCTATGTGTCCAGCCGGGAATCCGGCAGTGCCAGAGGGCCCTCAACGACTCCCTCTTTGAAGCGCACTTTCAAGAAGGTCAAGTCACTCAAGGAGTTGGAGAGGCTTGAAGAGAAATGTCACGATCCGGAGTACCTACTCGAGTACTCATGACATACAATTATACTAGTAACTTAAAATTGAATGCTGTGTTTGGGAAACGCTAGTTCTATTGAAAAATTGAAAGCAACAAAAATATCTGGTAACTGTTAATATTGTTATACAATCTAGGTATTTTAAGTTTACATCTGTGTTTGGGAAGTGCTTTGCTAAGGAAAATAGAATACTTCGAACTGGTTTGAATGTGCACATTTTGCCTAGCTTTTATGGTTAAACAACAGTTGTTGCGAAAAGGCAAGTGTCGCACCCCTCGGAAACTGCTGCTGACTTTTTTGTGCTCCGTTCAATTGTTTGTATTCAAGATCGGTGCCCGTGCTAACGCTCAGTGAAGAACAGAAGTAAATAACAGTTTGGGACGAGCGGTAGTGCGGACACCGAAGTTGTAAGTTTCTGTCTATTGTGAAATATGTGTTATTAATTGTTGTAATAAATTTACAGCTTTGTAGCAATCGATAAATTGAGTGTTTTAATTTGTCACGCTCACAATTCCAACGACATGTGACATTTTTAAACTGATACATTTGTGATACTATCTTGATCGGAAAATGAAACTTCCACCGTTTAACACTACAATCATTTGGATCATTTATTGTATATAATGTTTTTTGCAGCATGAGTGACCGCTTGTTGTTAATGTAGTTTCAAGATTGAAGGTACTTAAAATAATCACTACTCTTAATTTTAGGTTTCTTCCAATTCCACCAGAAAAACCTCGCGTTCAAGCCACATTTGAATCACTATCCCTTGGATCGCCCGGTTTATTACCATCCGATGGTGGATCTAATGAAAAGAATGAATATGTATCAAGGCATAACTAATAAACAACGACCAACTCACCATCGCCACTCCCGGACGGTCCACCACCTTCCGCTCCGCCGTCCGCCGCATCCTCCGCCGGTGGCTGCGGTTTGTTCTTCTTCTTGAGCTCCACGTGGCCGTAGCAGTGCTCGCACTCGTCCTCGCTCTCCGACGAGCTTTCGCCGAATTCCCGTGGCTTCACGTACACGCAGCAGCATTTGGACTTTTTCTTGTTCATGTGCTCGTTGTCGACGGTGCCGTTCGTCCACTGGACCTTCTTGTCCGAGCGGGGCTTCTGGAGGCGCAACCGGAGCACGGGGGGCTGGAAAGGAGGGGATGAAACGTGTGTGAATTTCTGATTTTTAAATATAACAGTCCCTGAAAATTGCATACTTCAATGCCCTAAAACAGCGATTCTCAACGGGGGTACCGGGCCTACTTGATTTACATGGTAGGGGGTGCCAGCCTAGAAGAAGGTTGAGAATCGCTGCCCTAAAACATCAGTAGGCTAAATAGCTCGAAGACTGTCGTCGAAAACAAGAGAGTTAGATAGAAATTCAGGACAACAGAAATCTGCGAAAACCTCGAGCCGTCGCTAACGAATGCCTGGAAAAAGCTATGAAGCAGTTTGTGTACATTGTTGGTGATCGGTAGGGTAGAAGCAAGAAGCCCATGTGTTTCAAGAACGTTAAATTTCGGGCCGTAATTCTTAAAAGTGATAGCAAAACATGGATGAAATTCGTGGTTTTCGAAAGATAGTTGAATAATCTAAAGAGGTAGTTTGTAGAGTATTAGATCATAGTAACCCGCGACCAAAAGTTGAGCTATCGTTGGTTACCTTTCTTGTTTAGTTTCAATTAACGGGCATTCTTGTTCAAAACCTCAAACCAACCAGTTGTGTTTTTACCTCTGCTAAAAGGTTACGGGCCTTAGCAAGAAGTTGAACAATTTGAATATTAGAAGAAGCCAAGAGTTTGATTTTGACTGGTCGATAGCGTATTCCGTAAAAGTCAATTTCAGAAGGGGATGACATGTGCTGAATTCGACAGCGCACTCTTTAGGGCTTATCCATAAACCAGGGAATAGCTGCAAACAAGACCAGAGAAGTAATGCAGAATGCTGGCCAATTTTATGCTTTCTAGGGACATGAACTTTCCGTCGGTGTTAGGGAAGCGCTCACTGTTTCATTAGTTTAACCAGTATAACTATGTTACCAACATTGGAAGTTCATTGAAAATTACTGTATAAATTTCAAATCGAATTGCTAATTTTAGATATCTTAACCGATGGATTTCTCAGAAAATTCAAAATGTCGCTGCTCTAAAATCGTCATACAATTTCATTGCTTCAAAATATAAATGCTTTATCTCGGAATATGAACAACACAACATAAAATATCAATCACTGAATGGCTTCCGTTTTACGCAGCCCGACGATCTTATCGTCACTGTATTGCAGCAAATCTCGCAAGACCTGCTCGGTGTGCTGGCCGAGCAGAGGCGGCGCCGTCCGGGCCCGGTTTGCGGCTTCACTGTAAACGACGGGTGGTCCCACGACCTTGACCTCGCCCGCCGTTGGATGATCCAAGCTTTTGACCAGCTCGATGGCGCGAATGTGCGGATCCTGGAACACTTCGGCCATGCTGTTGATGGGTCCCACGGGGAAGGGTGCGTCGGCGAAGATGGTCATCCATTCGGGGGAGGATTTTTGGGCGATGATGGGGGCGAGGATTGTGATCAATTCTTGACGGTGGGCGACACGGGTTTGGTTCGTGCGGAAGCGTTCGTCGTTGGCTACTTCTGGGATTTGGAGGTAGGTACAGAGCGCTTCAAACTGGGCGTTGCTGCCGCAGCCGATGGTGATGTGGCCGTTACTGGTTGGGAAGGCCTCGTACGGAACGATGCTTTCGTGGGCGGTTCCCCAGCGTTTGGCTTCTTTGTTGGCGTTGAGATAGTTGCTGGCCACGTTGATAAGACAGGCGACCTGGGTTGAGAGCAGGTTGACGTCGATCTTTTGGCCACGGTTTGTGCGATGACGTTGGAGGAGTGCGGCCAGGATGGCACCATGTGCGTACAGTCCGGTAGCGATGTCAGTGATGGCCACGCCGACTTTTGCAGGGGGGCCGTCTTCACTCCCAGTGATGTGCAGCAATCCACCGATGGAGGCAGCTATTACGTCGTAGCCAGGTTTTGATTTGTATGGCCCAACTGGCCCGTACCCGGTTATGGAACAGTAAATTAGCGACGGTGCAATTTTGGCCAGATCTTCGTAACCAAGTCCCATCTGGTCCAGCTTACCAGGAATGTAATTTTCCACCAGCACGTCGCACTTACGCGCCAGATCATAAATAACTTCTCGACCTTTCTTCAAGTCTACACAAACACTCTTCTTGTTTCGATTCGAGGCCATGAAATAAACGGAATCTTCCGAGTCCTTCAAGAAGGGAGGGCCCCACTTGCGCGACTCATCGCCGTGAAACGGGCGCTCAATCTTGTACACTTCCGCGCCAAGGTCAGCCAACACCATGGTACAGTACGGTCCAGCCACAATCCGTGTCAGATCCAGAACCTTCACCCCTTCCAGCGGAAAATTTCCACGGCCTTGATGAAGTGACCTTGAAAAAAGTGGCCACTGCTGGCGCTTTACGCGACGGAACGCACATCTACAGCTACGGAACATGTCACCTGATATCTCTCTCGAACCCCAACTGATAACACACTATCCAAAAACCCTCAATTTAAGCCAATTTACAGAGTTGCAACACCTTCCCTCGCTCAACCAGACTAACTAAGCCAACAACCTCCCATACACTAACTTAACCAGTGTTACTAACCTGACTGCTGCTACTGTCGCCACCGCTGCTGCTGGCGGGAATCTGTTCCGTGATGGTTCTGCTACCGGACGGGACTGGGGCGGCCATTTCCGTGTGTTCCGCTGCCATCAAACCGTCCGCCAAAACGAATTAAAGTGTGTTTGTTCTATTTTTGCGCACCCACTGCGGCTAAATTTACGCGCGACACAATAAAACACGACAAACGGGAGCTCGAGCGAAAGAGGGTGGTGGAACGAAACGTAAACACTCACACTGCTGCTGAAGTCGCGCGATTTGTGGGGGTGGGGGTGGTTTGCGCGAGATTTGTTGTTGCTGGAAAAGTAAACAAAAACTTCATCACGCGGTGACGGGAAAACGATAAGTTTTTGGAGGCGCGCGCGACATCAGCGATCTGCGTTACCGACGGTTAGTTGAGCGCGAGGAGTTCAAGGAAAACGTTTGGCGAGTGAATTTGATGGCTGAAAATTTAGGAATTTGTTCGAAAAAAGCCCGTCGCGTTTGAAATCTCCATCAAATCGCGTCGTTGAACCGCTGGAACAAAAGTTTTGTTTGTTTTTGTAACTTGTGCACGAGACTTAAAACATAAAATGTGGAAGGTAGAAAAGGAAATGAAGTGAAAAGTGCGCCTAGACTTCATCCTGGGTGACCTGGTGAACTAAGGTAGGATTGTGAAGACTTCCATCATTGTCATGATTTTTCGTTCAAAGATATAAATTTTGCGTCACTTTCAATATTTTGACAAAATTCTTTCAACAAATTGTTAAGAATAGTGCCCTACACATGCTGATTCCTTTTGGTAACGATTATCCCATTCCTTGTATAGTTATGGAAATCGTGATTAATCAATTATTGCCAACTAGGATGTCAATGATTGTACCACCAAATTTTGTAAATTTTGGAACTCAATTGACTTGGATCAAAAATTCCTTCAGTGTCTTCAAGAAGGCAACAACCGGCACGTGGTGATTCCTTTTGGTGCTGAAATTCGTTAAATTGAATTTAATACAGAATATTTTATACACTGAAAGAAAGTTTTAAGAACATTTGCTAAAAATGCTGCTTATTAAATTAACTGTGGCTGTTTTGTAAAAATAAACGCAAATATGGTAAAATGTACCATACTTCCCTAAAATGGCATGGTAGCAATTACGAAATCATTATCATTCTCTCCATATTGGAGGGTTAAAATTACCATACCGCTCTCGACATAGTAAAACTGACTGCGTTTATCAGTCAATCCAAGCACGGAATGTTTTTAGCAAAAATACGTCGGTGCGTGTTCTCAATTTAACCCTACAATATGGTAGCAACTACTACGGTTGGGTTTTCAGTGTAGTGATGATCAATTTTCCTCGAAAATGATCAACGGCTTCACCTTAACAGGGATTAACCAGACTTATTTTTTTGACGTTGAATTACGTCGTATTCGACGGTACTGGTAGCGCGATAATGCGTTAAATTGTCACTTTGATTTTATCACATATCAAAATGTCACGATTTTTGCATCGTCCCGTTCAACATTAATATTCCGTTCAACATTAATATTCTATTAATTTCTCCTTCGGCATAAAAAAGCTTTACAGTCATACCACATATTCGGAAGACCTACAAACTCGGAACACTTTTGTGATAATTTGTCAATAGCATGCCAAATACAGCCATTCTGGCGACCCTACTATTTTTAAGGATCTTTATTTTGACATTGTCTTGCTAATTCAGTAGTAAAAGTAGCACTTTTTAAACAAAAAACTGCATTTCAAGACTATTTTATCCAGAGCAGCAAAACACTGCCTCCAAATTGCCTGTTTCATAATTGTTGGATGTTATTGTGCCTCTCACAATTGGGTACTAAAGCCCTATGTCAATTTTTATGTACAACGGTAAAAAACACGATTAAAAACCATTTCTGATCACTTTTTTTCATTTTAATGCAAAAATTTTTTTTTGACAAGACAACATTTTTTCGATGGATCAACTATGGTCCCCTTGGAACGAGCTGTCAAGTAGGAGCTTTTCTGTCAAGAAGGATCGCTTTTTAAACTCCATTTTCAACTCTTTGTGATCGTACAAAGGGTCATTGTATTCAGAAAAATAAGCTTTATCGCTGTAAACAATAATATCAGCAATCTAATCAGAACCCAATTGTGGAACACCTGAATTAAACTGATATTTCGTCGCCGTCATGCTAACATGTCGTACGTGCATTTTGGGCCAAATTGAGTAAAGAACGCCATTTTGTGCAGCTGACAATGCCTCACCTTTTGACCTTAACAGATCCCCAAAATTCGATTTCAATCCTGAGATATTCAATAAAAACCAAAAAACTCCGTGCGTTGTTGTCGCTCCTCATATGAAAGAAGTTTCAATCTTGTCGTGCTATCTTGTCACTCCCTGAACATTGATGTAAGTGCGACAACTAGAGGGATTTCAGGTCAGAACGCGTTTGACGCACGTACAAGTTAGACTACCGTAAACATTTGTAATTATAACTCAGGACTTCAGCAACCAAATTCGACCAAACTTCGGGATAATGCACATAATGGTAAGCGAAACAAAACGTGTTTGTTATTGTTTACATTGCGTGCACTCGTTTTTGTTTATTCAAGGTCAAACATTAAAACGACAAGATAGCACGACGACGTCGATTTTCACTCAACAAGTTATCAGAGTTATCTAAGCTTGAGTTTCATTGGTTTCAGTTTGTGAAGTAATTATTTTGTAAAAAATATTTACTCCTGTGAATTACAAGGGTCAATGTTTTGCCTTCCTCACCTCAATGAGGAAAGGCTATAAAATCACTCGAAAAATGAACTTCTTTATTCGACCTCGTAGACCCACCTTCACGTATACCTATCGACTCAGAATCAAATTCTGAACAATTGTCTGTGCGTGTGTATGTCTGTAAGTTCGTGCACCGGAAAATATGCACTCGATTATCTCCGGACTGGCTGAACCAATTTAGACCCTAGTCCCACAAGACCCTAGTTAATATTATGAAGTTTAGAAAAGTACTTCAAAAGTCATGCTAAAAAAACGGCTTTAGTTAAACTTCGGAAGATTGTAAAAAGGGTGGTTTTTGTAAGAAAACCCGTCATGCTATATATTGTTAGAAAGGTAGGAACAGATGTACATCTAGGCCCTAACTTGTGTGTAAATGCTGTTGCACTAAACAAATGCGTTGCATACAATCTTGCATCAAAGAAATTAGAGCGTGCAGGATACGCTTGGCGGCGCCACCATCGCGGCTTAAAATACTTAACTTAACAATGAAAAAGGGTCAATAATTTTGAAAGAAAATAAATGTTAACCTCGTTTAAATATAAAATTCACTTCTGTATAATTCCAGTTGACTAAAAATAATGCAAAAATGCATTAACATTAACAAAAACATAACAGAAAATTCATTCAAAAATGATTTTTCAAGCGACAACTAAAAATAGTCCCTTCACACATGTTATGTCCGATTTCGTTTTATTTACCTTCTTTGGAGCGAAAAATTGCAACCCTCTTATGAAGGACAGTCAGACAATTGGGCTGATGTCGTTCGTACGGAATGTTTTATGCAGTGATTAGATGGTCCAACGTTCTGCTACTGTAGGCCATCATGATTTTGGAAGTGGCGCTATCTAGGCGGATGGTGCACACCCTAGCTCTTTTCAACGTATTTTGGTTTGAATTTTTACACAGGTTTTTCAGTGCTGTTTGTTCAATGATATACATCTGTTCTCTGTGTTTGAAAGACCTTTCCAACGCGTTCAAAAGATTGAAGATCAGACAACCCAATCAAATGTTATGAGCACTTAAGTGTTATTCATACACTTTTTTGAGGCCGGATCTCAAATATTTTGATGAAAAAGTTGTCCTGATCTATCATCGTTGGATAGGTAATTAAAAGACCTTTCCAACAAGCCCAAAAGATTGAAGATCTGACAACCCTATCAATAGTTATAAGGACTTTAGTGTTTTTAATAAAGTTTTTTTGAGGTTGGATCTCAGATATTTTGATAAAAATATGCGAGGAAGGCACCAACCACCTAAAGGTGGATTAAGTAACGTTTTTCTTTAAAAGATCGATGTTCAATCTCCGAAATGTCCTTGAAATTACACCCTAACGCTATAGAGTTATCTACGTGCGCATGTATTGCGTGTTTGTACACGAAGGGTTTTTAGGTTAAAATTTGTACCCGCCAGCAAAAACAAATGGTTAGCTAGTGTGCGTGAGATCGAGCTTAGATAGCTCTATTCTCTCGAGAATTGGCGATCACACTTGGACTTCCATTCAAAGCTGCTGCTATTCAAGACGATGAGACAATGATCAAGCCGGCGATGTCCTATCCAGATTTTTAAGCGAAGATGGCGTTAAGAATGAATGGTGCACGCCAGAAAAATCAAAATCACGCAGTGGTACCAACACTACAAAAAAGTGTGCCATGGCATGACAGCATAGGATAGTTCATTAAATGGAATTAATTTATCCATTTATCAACGACCGTGAACTCCAGATAACGGTCAATTTGAAGTGGACCTGCTACAGAACGATAAGATTCTCCCCGCGGACACTCGGAAGCGTTTGCGTGATGCGTTGCCATTCTGCTGCAAGGTTCAGGTTCCGCCGCTGCATCTGCTGCATACGAAACTGACATTATATAGATATCGCGTTGACAGTGGAATATATAAAGGAGAAAGTGGCACATTCTCTGACAGGGATCCATTTTATATAGAGTGGACGGGCAAAGTAATTTGTGTTATTGTATTACCACTTAAATTTCGAGAAAATTTCGATATTCGAGTGAATTTGGCGTAACGCGTGACCGCACGTTCCGTTCCTTGGCCGCCGGGTATTCCGCCGTCGTACGTCGTCGCAACCGTCGATTCCTGCCGCCACCGCAGCAAAGTCAGCAAAAATTGCTCTCCGACCGAGAACGAGACGACGACTTCCGCGGAAGACACCTGTGCAGAAGCAACCATTTATGGACTTGCCAAGAAATTTGCATGACTGCTACTTCTTCTACTACTCGACATGTAAGAAGGGTTCAAACTGCGAGTACCGCCATGAACCGGCGGCACTCGGCCACGAGGAGACCTGCAAGATGTGGCAGGAGGGCAAGTGCTACAACCGGACTTGCACGATGCGCCACATGAAGATCGAGAAGCCCCGTTCGGCAACGCCTTGCTTCTGGGAAGACCAACCGGGAGGTTGCCGCAAGCCGCACTGTGTGTTCCAGCACAAGGTTCCGAAGCCGAGCGGTGGTCAACCGTCGCCACATCCGGCCACCACGAGCAACATGATTCCGCAGGTACCGCAGGCGGCTTCAGGTGCCACGGCTACGACCGCCGCTACGACCCATCTGCTGCATACGACCTCCCCGGCCGTCGTCCTGGACTACAACTACGCGGCCCTGCTGCCACGCATCATCTAAAAGGACTGCCGCCACCAAAGCCGCCGCCGTCGCTGGTAATCCGGTTGATCCTGGCACCAACATGTAAAACCAACAGGATCATCGTCGTTGCATACAGTGCGGCGCTGATGGCTTCTTCTCGCTCGCACCTCCGCGGCACCATCTTGCAGAGACGACAACGACCTGTGGTGGAGTGAGCGAGAACGAACGACCGAATCGAATCGAACGAGAACGGAGAGTGAAAGGAAGAGCTGGCTGGTGGTGAGCAGACTAACACGATCCCGTTGCGTCAGCAGTTATAATTTCTTTAAAGCTACCTACCTACTAACTCTACCACCACCTTTACGGCTTGCAGTTTTGCATCGTTTCTTTGAGTTGTTGTTTTTTCCTACTTTTTTTTGGGTTTTATTGTATTTATTTCGCATTTGAGTTCAATCCAAATCACAGCGCTGATTGACTCAGTTACTTATTTCTCCCCCTTTGAAAAGCTCTCATCCTTTTTTCTACGATGGATCCTTTTTGGATTCTCGTTTTGCAATCAAAATCAACCTCTTATTTAAATTGCGCCTCTACTGAATTAATTATTTAGCAATTAGTTTGTTTTTGAAACACACACATGATTATAAATCAGTAATGAAAATGTATCTACAAAACACGTATATTGTTATGAAACTTATGCATTATTATCCTTATTTATAGTCTGCAACAATATATTATTGGAAAAAGGTTTTTGTTTTTCTTTCGTTCCCTGATTTTGCACTTTAAAACAAAATTTCATTCATATTAACCTTATTAGCTCTAGTGTAGATCAATGCTAAACTAGTAAAAATAACCAACATCATGCTAACGAAATGAAAAAAAAAAAATGTTCTCAAATAGAAGTTTAAAAAGTCGCACTACTCAAACGCTTAGAAACAAAATTGTGGCAACCATCAAAGCGCGGCGGCACGTTTCTCAGATTTGCACTTGTTGCGAAATTTTCTGTTTGTTTGTTGGTTTGTCAGACGGGCTAGCAAGCCCTACAATCCAAAACAACAGCAGGCAAAGCATTCGGTTTTACAAAGTGGTGGTTCCTTAACACACAAAAAAAAATAAATGAAAATAAAATAAACCAAAAACACTCATCCTCTGGACAGCAATAAGACTAAAAATGCACAACCAACAAAACCAAAACCGCGAACACACGAGAACATGCGACGTCATCTCCAACAACAATAGTGTCTCTCCTAAATTAAACAAAAAAAAAGAAAATAGAAGCAAAGAATGTCCGTGCTGCGACGAAAGTGCATTCGTGAACACTATAACCCGTAACCGTATTCTATATATGAAATTATAGCAAGAATTAAAAAGTAATAAATGTAATACACACCAGTCATCTGGCCGTTCTGAAGCTTTCCGATATAGTATAATAATTTTCGTCATATTCTGCATCGTAACAAAAGCAAAAATCAGCAACAAAGAAGGATGAGTAGAGTTAACTAATAATGTATGCAACAGTGGGCGAAGTAATGATTCTTTGTGAAATTGTACGTTATCTCTTCTTAAAGTAGCTTTGGGTGAGTTTCCCCTTCTAAAAAAAGTGTAGCTATTTATTACGTTGAACACTGATTGAAGAAAAAAAGAAAATATTAATACACATACATACACACACACTTTAGGAAAGATTACGAGCCTCGGAGTTGGTTGCAGTTTGGCTCGGAAAGCGAATATTTTCATGCAAAACCCAGTTAAACACATTGACCGAAACAAAAAACACACTCACACATTCTGCTGAAATGTACGCAACTATTGAGTAAAAGAGTGTATGATATTTCTAAACAATTGCTCTACACAGATTTAACAACAACAAAAAAAACATGGAGCCACAATAACCACACAACAAAAACAACAAAAAAAAACATGTTAGCTAAACGAAATGAAATCATTAAACAAATTCAGCAAACAACCGGAATGGGCAAAACTAGGGAATTTGCTACACAAAATTAAAAATAAATACCACAACTATAACTGCAAAACAAAAAAAAAAACAAGTTTGGAAGTGTAAGTCTAAAATTATCAATAAAGCAACAGAAAACAACACGACGATGGGACCTTCATTTGTTAAGCTTCGAATTTCTTAAGGACTTTATTTAAACTTATCAAATCTTCCATTATACCATTCCATAAATCGAACATGAATGTTCATTTCAAATGAAACAACATTTATATCTATACTTAACAATCAAATTAAGAAAGTAAGATTTTGTGTAAATTTTGTTCAGAGATTTTTTTTAAATCTTTTATTTTTCTTTTGAAGTTCCAGTGTTATTCCGTTTGAAAAGCTTAAAAAACAATATTATAAAACATTATAAAGCATTTTTACGATCAAAAAGCTCGATGAATAATCTTTAGAATTTAGACAAATAATTTCAACAAGACATTTAAATAACCGTCATCAGGGGTGACATTGGGTCATACAAAAATGTTAAAATTTGAAATATTTAAATGATGTTTTGAGGGTGTCGAGACCATTGTTCCCTAGTTTAGACCTATATCTTTTTTATATTTCCCGATGATTACAAGGGAAATTCACGTTTTTTTTGCAGGTTAAAGATTCGTTCCTATGCAGGGATGGAATAATCGCAAACAAATCTACTTTCTTCACACGCAAAAGAGAGAGAAGGTGAATCACGCAAAAGAAAATCGCTCCCGAACTACTAAAAGAAAATCAATCTGTTGACGATTTTGTGTGAATTTCCTTGTTAGCACCACTAAAGGAGCTATTACACTACGGCACTTTTTGACAGTTTGCCTGCTTTGTTTGTTTGCCTGGATTTGTTTGTACAAACGTCAGCCTGCATACATTTTGCCTTGTTTGTGAGTTTGCCGCAAACAAGTTTGCGAGTTTGGCAAACACGAAAAGTGCAAGTTTGTTTGTTTGTTTGTAGTAGTGAAATGGCTCCTTAAGGCAGTAGATGGTGTCTTTCACTTTTGGGGCAATGAAATAGTAAATTAAAATGAAAAATCAATCACGATGTCTAAAATGCTTCTACAAACAACACAAAGAAAACCATTTTTTGATTGATACATTCTGAGCATGTTTTTCTAAAACAAACATGGCCGCCAAATGGCCGATCGGGAATGATACCATCCAGAGCCTTAAAATTATGTATTTCTCTTTGTTTACACACATTGCCCATCCACAAAAAGTGACAGGTTATTTTTCAATGTGTGACGTTACACTTACATGTTTAGTAGCGAAAAAGATGTTTCACCGAATAATCAAGATGATGTTTTTTTTAGCTTCCTTTTACCGATCTTTCGTGCGCGAGAGAGGAGATCCATGTTCCCTTCGGATTTTTTTCTCTTGACGAACGTTTAAAAATTTTCTTTCGATGATGATTCTTCAATCGCTGTTCCTATGTTTTTACATTCAGTTCGCGGATTTTGCAGCTTTCTACGGTTTATTTTGAAAAAAAAAAAATGCCATGGAAACCATCAAGCTTTTTAATACTTGATTTCAGAAGAAAACGCTTTTTAAACCTGTAATTGAACGTCTGCAAGAGACGAGTCAACATAAGGGTGACAATTAAAAAAAATGACCTCAGAGATACCCCCTGATTCGATTCCTTAGGCAAAAATAAGTAACTGCAGCAACATGTGAAAAATTTGAGCGAAATCAGTTAAGGTTTAAGGGTCATACAAAAACGTCTTTTTTAAATCGTTTTGCGATCGTCGACGAAGTTGTTGGTCATAAAATTTTACATAAGAATCCTGCACTTGACAACGTTCCGACATTTCTTACGGTGGAATTTTGATATTTTTGCTTTTTCCCATACATGTTTGCATTTTTTCCATACAACTTCAACGATCAATAGCAACCCTTAAACATAAACCGAATTGGCTCAATATTGGCACAGTTACTTATTTTTATCTAAACAATCGAGCCAAAATCTCTTAAGATTTTCCAGAATTTTCAATTTTTCTAGTCGACATTTGGTGCCCGACGAAAAAGTATAATGTTCCCCTATATAATGAAATGAAAACACTCATCATAAGTAGGGGAACATTATATATTACCATCGTGCCTCTAATGTTGCCATACCAGCACTTTGACGTTCAATTACAGCTCCTATAAAGCGTTTTCATCAGAATTTGATTGATAAATAGCATAATAGGAAGTGAGTTAACAGGTTTCTACTAAAAGTTTTACAAAATAAGTTATTTAAATAGTGAAAATCAGTTAATTGGATGGAGTTAGGAGCGAGTGCTTAACCTGCCAAACTTATGAGGATTTCCCATATTAAGAGAAAAGATTAAAAAAAAGTCTTAATGATACTTTTTTCTGTCTCTCAATTCTGTCGCAATTCATGGCATAAATGAAAACAAAAAGTCAAGTCTAAAACAGGGATAATTTTAAAAACAACACAAAATTACGCCCTTTTGAAATGTTAGTCTTGATTTAAAAATTTTGAAAATATTGTTTTCGAAAAGATCGGAAAATTTCACGAATGTTTCATATTTAAACATTGAAAATCGGACCATTAGTTGCTGAGATATCGACATTGGAAAATAATGGGTTGTTTGGGTGAGACTTAGTAAACATCAATTTTCCTGTTTTTAAATCTTTGCATGGCAATATCTCAGCAACTAAGGCTCGTATCAACAAAGTTCCAAAAAGCATACTATAGATAATTTTTTCAGCTCTTTAAAAATATTTTGTTCAAAAGTGGGCAAACATGGGCACTGAATTAAAAAAAAAATAATAACTGCGACTATTTTCAAAAAAGTTACCTGAAATGGCTATAACTTGAAAACGGTGCACTTTATCAATATTTAAGTAATGTACTTTTTGATTGCAAATTTAATTTTACATTGGAAAATGAAGTTGAAAAATGTTTCCGACCAATATTTCGATTTCTTGAAAAAATCAGTATTTATTCGAAAATTCATAACACGGTCAAAGATTTTTTGCCTATTCTGAAAATTTCTGAAAAGTTGGCATTTGATGTCCTCTAAAATATATCAGTAGTCACATGTAGTCCTGTAAACTTATGCTTCTCTTCCTCGGTGGTCCCTTGGAAATCGACAATCAGAGAGTCGACTGTAGCAAACCATCCACATTAACGACCCCCGGGTCTTTTGTGGTCTCTATTGCAAGTTTCTGCTCGAACCTAGGAGTCCGAAGGCTTGAATGGGGAGAGCACCCAAACCTCTTTCTACTCCAAGGAACCTTCCACCCCAGTGTTTGAACTGACGACCTTTGGATTGCGAGTCCAACCGCCGCCAGCGATTCCACCGGAGCAGGCTTGGTTTGGTGTGTTGTTTGTACTTATGGCATGGAGACGACTCCTACACCTGGAATGACTTAACGGCCTAACAACCAAGGCCGGGACCGACATTTTACTTCCTCATCCGATGGAAGGTTGGAGCAGATGGGAATCGAACCCAGAAACATCCGCTTACAAAGCGGACAGCGTAACCATTTGGCCACGCACTGCCAGTCGACTGTAGCATTATATGTGAAAAATCGTCGCTAACAGTTCAATCATCGGTTCAAATAGAGCCAAGCAAAAAAAAAAACGATCAGATTGAAAATAACATTTCCAGTCACGACGTTCTAGTAGGGTTCTTGCAGAGATGTATATTCTTACAGCATTCTAGCAGAATTATTAAACCGTTCTAGCAAAATTGTATCAAAACCAGCTCTGCTGAAATATTTCGTGACTGGGTTCCAGTTTTTATAAAACGAGTGTCCAACCCCTTGCAGTCTACATTACCGACATCGTCCTTTTCCAAAAGTGATCGTTTTGATCGTGCCTCTTCAATCAGCTGTCACCCGCCAGCTGTCATTGCATTTGCAAAGTGGTGCAATCTGTCACCTCATCGAATTTTGCTCCCAAGCAGGGCAACATCTCGAAAAACAAGTGAACTCTCGACGGTCGCGACGAAAACAGCTTCTTTGGCTACTTCCGGCGAAAAAGGGTTTCAACCGGTACAGTGTCCATAAGCCGTTCAACATGGCCAACGCTATGGTGCGTTTAAATGCGCTCCCACGGCAGCAGATCGGTAAGTTTGCGCCATTTGCGTCTTGCCTTCATGAGAATTATGTAATTTTTCGTAATATTTTGGTAAAATAATGGATTTTTGTACCGTTCCAGCCGTGTGCCTTCCGGCGCTGAACAAGCAGCAGGTGCGCCACCAGGCCCAGCTGACGGCGCCACCGCCACAAACCAGGACAACATTCGGCGGTCTGGCGGATCAGGATCGTATCTTTACGAACCTGTACGGACGGCACGACTGGCGCTTGAAGGGTGCTCTCAAGCGCGGCGACTGGTACAAGACCAAGGAGATCCTGCTGAAGGGTACCGAATGGATTATTAGTGAGTTTTGAAGGTTGAGGTTTGGAAGCGATGGTCGCTTGAGGAAATTTATTTGCTTTTCAGATGAGACCAAAGCGTCGGGTCTCCGTGGTCGTGGCGGTGCGGGTTTTCCCACTGGAATGAAGTGGTCCTTCATGAACAAGCCTGGTGATGGCAGGCCAAAATATCTGGTAGTGAATGCCGACGAGGGTGAGCCCGGAACCTGCAAGGATCGTGAGATTATGCGTCACGATCCGCACAAGCTGATCGAGGGTTGTTTGATAGCTGGCCGTTGCATGGGAGCTCGTGCCGCGTACATTTACATCCGTGGCGAGTTCTACAACGAAGCGTCCAACATGCAGCTGGCCATTGCTGAGGCCTACCAGGCTGGGTTGATTGGCAAGAATGCTTGCGGCTCTGGATACGATTTTGACGTTTTCATGCATCGCGGCGCTGGAGCGTACATCTGCGGCGAAGAAACGGCTCTGATTGAGTCCCTCGAGGGTAAGCAGGGCAAGCCCCGTCTAAAGCCGCCATTCCCGGCTGATGTTGGCGTTTTTGGATGTCCAACGACGGTTTCCAACGTTGAAACTGTGGCCGTTGCTCCGACCATTTGCCGTCGTGGTGGCGCCTGGTTTGCCAGCTTTGGTCGTACCCGTAACTCGGGAACCAAACTGTTTAACATTTCCGGTCACGTCAACAATCCGTGCACCGTCGAGGAGGAAATGTCCATCCCGTTGAAGGAACTGATTGAACGCCACGCTGGCGGTGTCACCGGTGGATGGGACAACCTGCTCGGCATCATCCCGGGTGGTTCTTCGACCCCAATCATCCCGAAGAGCGTCTGCGATGACGTTTTGATGGACTTTGACGGCCTTGTGCAGGCCCAAACTTCGCTCGGAACGGCGGCCATTATCGTGATGGACAAATCGACCGACGTCATCAAGGCCATCTCGCGCTTGATCGACTTCTACAAGCACGAGAGCTGTGGCCAGTGCACGCCGTGCCGCGAGGGCATCGCTTGGATGCACAAGATGATGCACCGCTTCGTCGACGGAAATGCGCGCCCCGACGAGATCGATATGCTGTGGGAAATCTCCAAGCAGATTGAGGGACACACGATTTGTGCGCTGGGTGATGGTGCCGCATGGCCTGTGCAAGGTTTGATCCGTCACTTCCGGCCGGAAATTGAGGCTCGCATGAAGAAGCACGAGCAGCAGATTGCCGCCAAGAACTAAGGTGCAAGATTGTGAAACATACAGATCGGAAAATAAAATCCATTATTAGCAGTTGATATGGTGTCCATTCTAATAAAAATTGCGTGCTTTTATTTTCATGAAAATGAAAACAAAGAACGCGCCCCTTTCACGTAGTTTTTGTCTATTTTTTTGGTAAGAATAATTGTCAATAGGAAAAGGATATAAATTTAATTTCAACCTTTTTTTAAACCACTTATCACACTTACATTTTTTTATTTGTATGGAAACTTTTTATTACAAGAATTGGGATAAAAATAAAATTTTTGGCGTTACGTTATAAAAGAATGCTCCTTAACTAAAGGGCAGTTGAAACTGACTCTACAATACCGCGCAAAAAATACCTTAGCGACTTATAGCATTCATCCAGCAAAAAATGAGGAAAATGGAAGCCTTCATTTTAGAAATGATAACACACGAAAAATTCGAACAAAAATGCAAGCCAAGATGCAAACGGTACTCCATCATCAAAAAATGAAAACATCGCACTCCAAGCAAAACTTACTCGTGGATACCGTGGAGAATTTCCCCTAACCTCTTAAAAAAGTGGAGCATCAACAATTCCCGTCTTCCAAAACCCTTGTCCCCTGGTGTATGTAGAGTACGCACCTGGTAAAGAACCGGTCAAGAATAATTTGAAATGGGCATCTTTTTTTTGTATGGAGCGTGGACAATCGCCTTATTTAATTATGTCATACATTTTTGCCTGCTTCTAGCACAACTTCCTAAATCAGCACACCTAAAGATCACCGTATGGAACGTTGTCGCCGAATCGCTAACCAAACATCTCGTGGCATAAACATCGATTCCGTCTACTATCTGAAGTATTACGCTTAACACTATGGCCTATGTGGCCGTGAGGTGTATGAAGTTCGGATGAGCGCCAGGGATAGATCGGATCTCCGCATAAATGCTCAAACTGATATCACGACTCTTCTTGTCGACTGATTAAAGAGTGTTCGAGTGAAAGCCCGCCACCTTCTTGTCATCTTGGAACAATTCTACAAATTCGAGGACATGAGAAGCGACGCCAATGACAAGGACGCTTTGTACGAGCTTGTTGGCCGCGAGTACATTAAGTGTCCAAAGCACGACGTCGTGGCGGCTGAACTGCGCCAATGCCTGTCCAAGTTCAACAAGATTCGATACCGCCACTCGTAGCGTTATAACCTGGAGCGACGCAAGAACCACGAGGTCGCTACCCAGTAGGCGCGGGAACTCGAAACTGCTCTGCCAGACGAGGTTGAGCTCGCCGAAGCCCCACTGGTTGTCCGGGTACTTAGCCTAATAGTTAAGCGATCAGCTTTCCAACCAGACGATCAATCCCGCACGGTCACCTCGCCGCCGACCATCGATTTTTCGGTGGCAACTAGACTCTCTTGACAGTGGTGGTTGAGTGGAAAATGGACGGGCAGATGACCAACCAACCACACCACAACGCGTGAAAGAAGGAAGAAAGACTCTTCCAACAAAACCCCCTGGATATCATTATCTACCATCAAGACGAAAACAATAGGATCTCGGATCTATAAATAGACGCACGGCTCCGTGATAGCAAAGCGTACTGAGCCAGCATTCGAGTGCCAGGATAGGGCAGAGTCCGGTAGTGTAGTGGTTAGCGTAGTAGCCTCTCACCCCAGTTAGGCCTGGGTTCAATCCCAGACGGACCCGGTGGCATTTTTCGAGACGAGATTTGCCTGACCACGCCTTCTATCGGATGGGGAAGTAAAACACCACAATAACCTTCGAACGCCTAGAAATGAGCAGAAACTTGCAACAGAGACCACAAAAGACATCGAAATGCGTTGGTTCTAAAAGAAACTCAGTACAATTCCGGAACGGCTTCATGCCGCGAGCCGAAAATTGTGCCAGGATAAGGACGGAGAAATCTTGACGGACGTGCGTGACATGATCGTAAAGTGGAAGCAGTACTTCGACGAGCGCCTAAAAGGTCGGTTTGGTGGATGGTGGGGAGGAGCTAGCACCCACGATGAGGGAAGTTAAGGATACCATCAAGAAGCTGAAGAGCATTAACAACTAAACTCCCAAGCTCGAGAAAAAGGGGGAATTTGTATGGGAATTCCCTCATTTTCTCGAGCTTGGGAGTTTAGGTGTTAAAGCAGTTGGTAAAGACGGTTTTGGAGCCGAACTCATCAAGATATGCCCGGACATGTTGGCGGCTTGTCTGCACCAATTGATATTCAAGCTTTGGGGCATAGATCAGCTACTAGAGGAGTGAAAAGAGGGAGTAATATGCTCGATTTAGAAGAAGCGGGACAATTTGGAATGTGAGAACCACCGAGCTATCACAACGCGCTTTTACAAAGACTGCCACAGATCAATTACCTTGCGCACAAAACTACGAATCTACATCTTAACTTTAAGCATCGAAGAAGCTACAAATCTGGATTGGTATAACGTGTCAGGTAGACCAAGATAAGACTAAGAAGCTAATGGCGAGAAGCCTTCACCAAGAAATCAATGCTGTCAACGCGACATTAAGCTGGCACCAAGTGAAGTCAAAAGCAGAGAATCGTCAACAGTGGAAATCCTTCAAGAAAGATCTAAGAATGATCCGCAACCTAGGGAGACTAACGATCTGCAGCCGATCACAAAGCAACGTGGATCTACTTTCTTGATTCAGCAACCACTTTCTTGAAACTTCATCTGGCTCCATGACATAGTCGAAATGACCCTCTCAAAACCACGCCAACTAATCCGGCAGCACTGCCGCCGTGCTCTCTCCCGAGACCACTTTTCGCTCTCCCCGTTCCTCTCTCATTCGCCCAAGCGCTGGTACGTACAACGACGCGCTGATCAAGCCAAGCGTACGACGGGCCTGTACAGCAACACATCGTGCCGCCAGCAGTTCAGTGATGGCTTCCAACGTGGATTGAGGTGTTTTTTGGTTCGCTCCTCCGCCGTTTTCCGTCGATTGTCGTCGCAGGTTCGATTTCGTTCGTTCTCTCATCATTCTCGGCCCGTCGTGATTTTGAGTGAGTGAATGAGAAGAGGAGCGCGAGTGAGTGTGTGTGTGTGCTGAAAGAAGAGAGCACGATTCGTTGTGTTGGAAAAACAGAGAGCAGGTGAGCAACACTTGGATTGTGAAGCAGAAAAGTGTTGCGGAATTTTCTTCCAAGGGAAGTTGTTATTTCGGAAAATCAGTGCCCCCGGATATTGGAGGAAAAGCTAAAGGATAACAGTGTGCAGCGTCGCCATTTGGAAAACAGGATAGAGAAGAGAGTCCATCTTTGTCAGCTGACCATCTTGTGAATCGGTGAAGACTAGATTTTCGCAATATCGTGAAATACGGCCTCCAAAAGGCAATCAAGAGAGTGTTGTTGCAAGGTAATGATGGTTGTCTCAACTGTTGATTGATTAGAACGCCATGATAACAGCTCAGCTTGGTGATAGTGTCAAGAATCGAAACAAAAAAAAAATCGTCATTGAGAGCTTCCAGCGGTGCCAACTCATTGCGTCAAACCGCAACGCAAGTGAAGAGTAGCGAAAAAAATAAGCATTGAAAGATTGTGTCTATTATTGTGACACCTTGCTAAGCAACGCGCAAACACACGCGCACACATAAACAAGTAGGCGACCCTGACGCGGGGTTGCTCTGCGTCGTGCAAGTGTGTGTGTGTGTGTGTGGGTGCCACGCACGGCCTGCTACTACTACGGATACTGTTTACTACGCGCGACGCTACTACGTATTTTTGCGCGTGTGTGCGTGCGTGAGTATTGTGAGCGCGCGTGTGAATTTTTGAATTGCGTGGCCGACGAGTTGCGAAATTGCGTATGATGGCGATTCCGGCGAGAATTTTAAAATAATTTCAATGCGATCGCCTTGAAAATTATTTTCGGCTTCGCTCTGTCCTCTTCTACGCGCTGAGTTGAGCGAGAGAGAGAGAGATGGAGTGAGAGCGGAGCGTATGGGACGAAAGAGACGGGGAAGAAGTGCAGCGCGGAGAGAAAGGTTGATGACGCGCGCGGCGTTTGGGGAAAGAGAGAAATAATCCGCAAAAAGGAGAAAGAGCTGATAAGAGTAGTGGCGATAGGAGCGTGAGGTGTGGGGAGTGGGAAGCGAGTGGTGAAGAAAACAATACATAAACAAAAGAAGAAAGTTTTGCAAAGTTCACGACTTGGGTGCTGCTGCTGCTACTGGGCGAAAGTACCGTAATGTGTTTTGGTGTGGAAAGTGGAAGAGAGTTTGGTGTGATTTGGAAGCTTTGCGTCACGAATTGAAGCAGGTTTGGCGAAGGGGTTTTGTAGAGTTTAGTAACCTCAATTGAGATTTATTAGAAGGAGATTTAAAAGTATTTTTATTAGGTTTGCATATTAAAATAATTTGTTTATGGAAGGAAGTATAAGATTAGTTATTTTTTTCAAACAAGTTCAAAAGTGATAGAAAATAAAAGATAATATTATTGCATTGAATTATTTATTAGTTGATTCAGCATTTTTTATTTGCACATTTGCTGATCTTAACTGAGATATTATAGCTACGTACTAACTTTCAACAGCTGTTTAATTTAATGTGGTTGCCAGGATGGCTAATACTTGATATACAATTATTTCTTCTGGCGAAAAAACAACTAAACAATAAAACTTTAAAATTTTAGGTAAAGATTTTTTTTTTCCTTTTTTAACTTTGTTGGGTCATTGTTGATCATCTCCAAAAAATTTACAACAAATAAAAAAACACGTTGGATAACAATAAATATTTATGTTTAAAAATTTTGATATTTAAACTTCAATTTTGGTAATTTGTTAAGTTTTCATTATTATTATTAAAGCTGAATTGTGGGTCTTAATTCTAAATAGAAGCCTCGTGATTTTTTAAAAATGATTTTCGATGTTTTGTCATAATGTAGTAACCATAACTTCGATTATTTTATAAATGCAATTTTTATTTTTTAATACCTATGTTAATAGTGCCTTTTAAAAATCACTTTAAAGGTCTTTGCTAAATATTTAGAAATACAGTCCAAATTCGATTATCCGAAGTTTCGATTATCCAAGGTCGATTATCCGAAGGTTTGTATGGGACTTTGGATAATTGAATCACGAACAAAAAAAATTGTTTACGTTTTTTTTTCATTTTCTTTTTTTAACATAATATTTGTGTTTTACGACCCCATTTCAGTCAAATTTGAGTTTTTGATTGCTTATTAACCCACCGGAGGTCGCGTACGTGTACTTTGTACGCAGTTTGTAAGGACACTTGTTAGAAAGGCGAAAACACGCGACTTCCCGTAGGTTAAAAATAAAATGCATTTTTTTTAAATATTTCATCTCCGCCATTTTGGCCGCCATCCAGAATTTAAAAATTCTGAATAATTTTTTCATACCTAAGCTCGACCATCCAAAATTAGACAACGAAAAATTGTTTTTTCCTGATTCGATTATCCGAAGTTGAGTCTGGGCTGTAGATTGGTTCAAATTGAAACCCCAATAAAGATTGGATTTTTCGATTTTTCCTTTATAAAATTTTTTAAAATGAATTCTAAAAATAATGATCATCTTAATTATTATCTAAGATTCTGCAAATATCACCAAATAGTGGAAAAGGTTGGAGATTTAGTCCGGAAATAATTTTGATAAAATTTTATGATGAATAGCCTGATAAAAAGTGAACTAGCAGGTTTCTTAAAAACGTTTGGAAATTTATTGAATAAGTGTATTGAACTTTTTGAAAATTCTGTTTTTCGGAACAATTCCTGGCCCTTGGGGAGCTGATTATCAAGTACATCTATAATTGATTAAAATTTTCTGTGATCTAGTATTATGCTTTCTCTGTATCTATCCTTTTCTCATTGCACTTTCTGTAAGTTTTGAAAACTTTTTCTTACTCTTATCTATCCAATAGTTATAAGTAATAATGCCTTCGATTGAACTACGATGTAACACGCAGCTGAAGGAACTCATAAACCCTGTTATGTACCTAAATGAACTCATTGTAACTTGATTATTCACAAATAAACCCGAATTGAATTGAATTGAAAAGCGATTGTAACAATTACCGTCCTATATCAACGCTTTCTGTTTTCAACAAAATTTTAGAAAAACTGCTTATTAAACGTTTACTTTCTTTTATAAATCAACACAATATTTTATACCAATTTCAATATGGCTTTAGACAAGGTTGTAGTACGCTTATAGCCATAACAGAATTAGTTGATTTTATTTCCGGTGAAATTGAAACAAAACATATAGTTGGTTCACTATTTCTTGATTTAAAAAAGGCTTTTGACACTTTGAATCACTCAATTTTACTGAGGAAGTTGGATCATTATGGAATCAGAGGCATAGCAAACGACATCATCAAAAGTTATTTGTCAAATAGGAAACAATTTGTAACTCTAGATAATAAAAACAGTTTGTCTCTGCCCATTAAAATTGGTGTTCCCCAAGGAAGTAATTTAGGTCCTTTGTTATTTTTACTTTATATAAATGATTTAGGTAATATTCCATTGAAAGGTACTGCAAGGTTATTTGCGGATGATACGGCACTTTTCTATCCTGGTTTCAATGTTAACTCTGTTATAAATGACATTGAATCTGATCTTCTTGTTCTTACACGTTATTTCAATGAAAATCTTCTGTCACTTAATGTTCAAAAAACTAAATACATGATCTTTCACTCTTGTAGAAACCCTTTGCCTGTCCACCTAAGTCCCTTTATTAATGCTGAAGCTATTGAATGTGTTGACAAATTTAAATACCTTGGAATTTATTTGGATCCTATCCTGTCATGGTCGCCACACATAAAACATATTGAACATCAACTTTCGTGTCTTTGTGGGGTTATGTGGAGAGTGAGAAAATTTATGCCTAAACATGCTTTGTTAAAATTTTATTATGCTTATATTCATTCCCGTCTTAACTATTTAGTTTCAATCTGGGGTCAAGCGTGTGTTTCATACCTTCAAAAAATTCAGCGTTTACAAAATCGATGTTTAAAAATTGTATTCAATAAACCACTCCTCTTTCCGACTCTTCAGCTTTATGCAGATACCACTCATAATGTTCTACCTGTTAAATCACTTTGTGTCCTACAAGTTTTGCTGTTCGTTCATGACGTTTTGTATAATAGAAACATTCATCACAATTTGCAACTCTCAACTGCCACGCACACGTATAATCTACGAAATAGTAATAATTTACAACGTGAATTAATGACTACAAATTTGGGACAAAAACGGTTTACCTTTCTAGGACCAACTTTATTCAATCAGTTACCGTTAGAAATAAGTTCATGTTTAAATCGACAAACTTTCAAAATAAGATTAAGACAACATTTGAAGCCATCAACCATTTAATAATAACTGTAGTGTAACTTGTGTAATCCATGTAATTGAATGTCGTTTGTAGTGTTAATGTTGTAGTTAAGCATGAATCCCTTAATCGGAAATTTTCCACTGGGATTCATTAGCTAATAAATGTGTCACGTCCTCCACACACCTTTCTTGTTTTGTAATCCGCGCTTTGTATGAAAAATGTTAACGTCTCAGCCCTGTTAAAATTAGTTTATTTGTTTATGTGCTGCATATTAAAGGGCTGTTGACAGTAAGGAGTCCATAACCAGGGGGCTCAAATTGAGCTCTTTGGTATGGGGGAGTGTGGTGGGCCTAAAAAAAAAAAAAAAAAAAAAAAAAAAAAAAAAAAAAAAAAAAAAAAAAAAAAAAAAAAAAAAAAAAAAAAAAAAAAAAAAAAAAAAAAAAAAAAAAGCTTTCTTCTGTTTTTGTGGCGATTGCGAAAAATAAAGGTTCGTTCGCGAACCAACAGGAAAATGCTTGTTTATCGATTAAACACAATGCTCGAACAAACGTGTAGATTTTTCGGGTGAATCGACGGGCTTGTTTTCTTCTATCGCACACTCGCTAATTGCGCGTTTAAGAATCGTCCGGGGGTCGTCTTTCTCTTGCCCCGGTTTCGTAATTCGATCGACAGCCCATGTGGCGGGCTGTATGTTTTGAAATTGACCCCCTTCGTCTACCCGGCATGAATCATGTATCGTCTCGAAAAGCGGGACAAGAAGTTTTTCTTGGTTCGATTCCAGGCAGACGACGAGCTGCGCTCGCCCTTATTAGAAACACTTGACGAACCTCCCTGGAGAATCGACCTGCGCGAATTCGGTGTCAACCAGGCAGATTTACCAACTTGAGCGCGCTATTGTCCTCTTTTCCTAGGAATAAAAGCCGGGAGGGGTAACTCGGGCCCTGCCTAGGTGCGACAATTTCGCTTCAAATGAGGACATCGAGCACGCGAAGCTAGATCGAACCAGGCAGAGCGCACCCTTGGTTTATGACCGAAACCCTGTAAACTTTGTAAAGGAATTTATGGGTTCTTTCGGATGCACCTGGTGACGAACTCGTAAAGATAGGGGGAAAACGGAGCGTCGTCGTCGCATTCTTCGAAAGGATGTAAATTTTCGGCCTGGAGGACGATTTTATTACGACTGCTAATGTAATGTGGCAACGTGGAACGTCGCGAGTTTTTATAGCTTTAAAATTAGTCGGATGTGGCTTTACACCGGGCAGATGTAGAATCATTACTTGGTTATATTGGCGTAGGATTCAGCTCAATGTTATCCGTTCTGTAAACAAAACACGGAAAAATGTTAAACTTTTACGAGCTGATAAGTTTGGTAAGATCTTCGATTAGTTACAAGAACTTTGCCTTCAGCTGCCCATTTCGTCAGCACTTGAAATTGCTTCGTTCATGTTCGACCAGGTCTAGTGTGATTAATTTTTGCATCGTCATCAAACTTTCAGTCGTTTCGTTTGAATGTCATGACCGACGACGACGACGACGACGTGTCTGTTCATGTATTCTTTGTGTCACAATATGACGAAACGCTTCTGTAGAACCCATACAAAAATCACGTACTTTAAAGCAAGAACGTTCAATCTGCGGTTTGTTATCATCGCACTGTTTACGGCGGAGGTCGCTGGCATTACCACGCTGTGCTTACTTCCTTGGGCGCGTCGTCGTTGAATCGCTCACGCAGCGCTCCACTTGCGCACGGTTGCTGACCGTGCACTCGTTGTCAACAACAGACGTTTGCACTTCTGGTTCAATACTGCAGTACGATTTCGTCATCAAGCTGAAGTTGTTTGCGCGCCGTGTTGAAGTTTGGTTTTAACGGAAAACTTTTGATTTTTAATTACAGGTCGCAGAACTTGATCTAGTTCCGCGTTTGGAGCTGCAGAAACAACGCCCGGTGGTGAAATTCAGTGTGATCCATATGGCTCAACAACATGATGGTTGCTAGCTGTGAACGTGCTTCAGGAAAGTTCATGTTCGTCTAGTGTGTGAGATTTAGTACAAAACCGTGAAGTCGGCCCCAAGATGGCTCATTAGAAGTGACGCGCGTAGTGTACGGCAGAATTCAGGTGAAGAACGGAAGATTTTTTAACACCCCGCCCCTCGGTCAAGATAGCCTCTTCGAAGAAGAATTCCTCTAGTGTTCGTGTAAATATAAATAGTAGCTAAAAGTGTGATATCTCTCTAGTTGGTGCTTCTAATCTCGCAAACATCGTACTCACATCGCAATGGATACGATAAATTCCCCCGTAACGATCCCCGCCGGGATCAACTTTGCGCGCCTGCTGCTGACCAAGCCAGATGAACCGTCGACATCTGCGCAGCAGCAGCAAACGCAACACCACCCGCAGCTGATTCCGGTGACGGTGTCCGCCAACGGTACCGCAACCACCATTCCCGCGACGGTAACCTTCGTGAACAACTCGAGTTCGGTCGCGCTGGTGGCCGCTGCAGCCGCCGCAGCGGCAGCCGCTTCCAGTTCGTCCGCGGCGTCGAACCTCGCGCTCGCCGGATCAGCCGCCGCGGCCGCCGTCGGTCCCGCGAACAAAAAGTGTCCGTACCATCGCCAGTGTTACCGGAATCATCACCACCATCAGCAGCAGCAGCAGCAGCAGCAGCAGCAGGTTGGTGGGCGGCGCAGCACTGCCAACGGGGCCGGTTCTACGGCTCTGTACCCCCAGCGGGATGCCATCTCGACGAACGCGGCCCCGCCGCTGAACGCCACCATCCTGGCCGAGCGCTACCTGCTGCTGGACATCGTGGAGGGCAGCTCGCTCTTCCGGTGTACCGATCTGAAGACACAGGAGGAGTTGGTGTGCAAGGTAAGCTATTATTCTAAATCAACTTTGGGTTGACGAGTCAGATAACTTTTTTAAGACTCCGACTACGGCTTTTGAAGATTTGACAATTCTAACTCTAACTCCAACTCTCCAACCCTAACTCGCCTTCACCTGACTGTTGAAAATTTGCCTACCCTACGACAACGACTTCGATTAAAACTCCCGGAATTTGTCGACTTTGACTCCGGGTCCAAAAAGAACCTGACCCTAAAGCCAAATCTCTGATAAATAAGGTCAGATTACCCCAAAATCAATCTCTTATTCCTGCGACCGAGGTTATATTTGCCCAAAAATTCAAATTCCCGGAATTCTTCAAATGCAAGATTAATTTGATGAATTCTATGTGTAGCTAAGCTCTAGTGAGTTTCTGAGGTCCAAAAAAATCGTACACAGTATAAAAAATCATGCCTATACTTCAATTGGGAATGGGTACATCTTTTATGTCAGAAAAAATGTGTAATTTTACCTCTGAAAATGTGTAATTTTTCATTCTGGTGTAATGTCACTTTCTCAGTTCAAATTGAGGAAAAATCACATCAAAAAGAACTAAACACTTTTCAAATTTATAGAATGTTTTACTATGTACATCCTTCGCAACATCAATTTTCTTCCTTGGAATATTTTGAGATTCTGAGTTAAGAGCGATTTGTTGCGTTTTTCCACAGCAACAGCAGCACTTCAGGAAATTTGTGAAAATATTATGTACCGTCATCAGGGGTGATATTGGGACTAGGGGGTGAAATTGGGTCATACAGAAATGCTGAAATTTGTATGACCCAATCTCACCCCCCCTACCCAAAGTCACCCCTGATGACGGTACATAATATTTTCACAAATTTCCTGGAGTATACTTGCTGTGGGAAAATGCAACAAATCGCTCTTAATTTTACCTCTTTTCTTATGTAATGTCACTCACATCTTCAGTCTAAATCGAGGTAAAATTACATCATAAAAGAGGTAATATTCAACCTTCCAAAGTTACACCTTCCAAATTTACAAAATTTTTTACTGTGCAGCCAATTTTTCGAAGGGAAACTGGAGAGCGCTTTAGGTTAGATTACGCCTAGCACTCTTCTTGTCATTTATTAACCCTCTACAACCCAACCCCGCCTTTATACGGACTTCGATTTAAAAAATCGCCAAAACCCATTTTTCAATCAATTTTTGATCTTTAAAAATCATTGGAAAGAAGAAATTTTAATTTTAGAAAATTTATGGGTTGGAAGTTTTACTTGTTTTATGTAACTTTGCCAATGTTTTTAAAAATGTAATTTTTTTAGGGGTCAACTTTGGCTGTGTTTTTTACTAACATTTCCTATACTTTAAGTAAAAAGAAGTGTGTAGTAATTTTTCTAATGTCCCAGACTATGCCTCTACGCATTTTTTTACAACTTAAATGATAATGGTGCCATTTTATAGCAGAAAATGTTAAAAACAAGCAGAAAATTTAAAAAGTGACTCTAAAAACATGAAAAAAATTAGATAGGCAAAATGTAATGATAGGAGGTGGTAGAATAGGCTCAAAACTACCAAAAACAAACATAAACTTAACAAGATAAATGCAAATTAAAATACTAAAAATGAAACAAGAAAAACCTAAAACAAGAGAAGTAAAGTTTTTTGTTGAACAAAAGTTGCTCAAAATGACCTCCTGAACACGGGAAAAACAAAAATTTTCGAAAAAAAAATTTGGGCGGTAGAGGGTTAACATTTGTAATTACAAACACGAAACATAGCAAACGTTAAAGTGGCCAGGCCTACTGCGTAAACTTAACCGCAGAGATGATTCGTTGATTTGGGTTGAGTTTAAGCAATTTGTTCAAGCAATCAATATTGTGTGTAACTCCCCATGCTACCTTATCATCTGCTCAAATTCCGAAACGCCGACTTCCTCACGTACACACCTGCCATTACCTCCGCCGTCGAACCATCCTTGAACTTTATCTGGGAACGCGTAGCGTGTAGCGACCTTGACGGTTCATCGTCGTCTCTACGCCGCGCGCGTAAACGAACCCAAAATTACTGATTAGTTCTACGACGACGTGAAGTCGTCATCGGACACACGCAAACTCAGCGCTTGGTATCATCTTTTTGCACACCCAGAGGGAAGAATTGCGTCGCGAGAAAAAAAAACAAGTCAACGTAAAATTTATCACAGATAGACGCGTTGGAATTCTTTGTTGCGCGTGAAATTGTGTCACTGAGTTGCGTCCTGAATACTCTCTACGAGACGGATGTAGCGCCGTAGACAAAGGGATTCCGTTCGTCATCCGATCGTAGCCGATTGCTTGCATATTAATAAACGGCAATTGTGCAATTTGTCACACCACAAACACAATTGAAACGGATGACTAATCAGGACACCCCATGACTGGGTGTTTGGAGCAGTGTGAGTCACCTTGAAGCGTTCCAAGTGATAAGAGGAAATCTTGGAAACGTTCTGTGAGAACTTTAGCTTGCGCTTGTCAACCAATTAGCAATTCTAGCTTGGAGCGATTAGCTCCAAAGATCACCTGACATCGCGTGCATTGTGTTTACCCCGAGGGTACTATTCCACACCCACAGTCGCACAACGTGATCCTGGGTGTTGACGATCTCGGCGATAACACGCCCCAAGCGACTGTTGTTTACCAACACCAATCCCCGTCTGCAAACCCTCAGCTCAACTCGCTGATCACGTTCAGGAATCTAAGCGTCAAGGGTTACCCCCAAAATCGCACGTAGTCGCTCCAAAGAACGACGCTCCCACGCCCCGCGTTCTTCTTCTTTTCGAGGTATTTCGCAACTTTGCGCGATAAAGACTGCCCCACCGCGTTTAGATTGTTCCAGAAATAACCGGTCACGCTATTGATGCTGAACGTCGTAGTCGAATCAGCCTTCCGGGTTGATTCGAAGTTACGCGCGCTCGGGACATCACACCGTTCGCTCGAGGTTGTTGTTTACGTGCTATTTTGGCGCTGTACTACCGCACCGTACCTTCTTCTAGTAAGCAGAGAAAGAGTCTTATGCAATCTTTCGATGTACTAGCGTAAGCAAGCACACTGCACGCGTAATTACACGCCGTTCGCCCTTTTGCTTTCTTTCTCGCACCGGCTGGTTGTACCGACGAGGAAGTCGTCGGATATCTCATTATAGTGCGCACCGGTTGGTGCGATGGCGTGTTCAGAAAGTCGTGGAATCGATTCCGCGTTGTTCAGTGCAGAAAGAAATGGGGGGAAAATCACTGGACTGTGCTGCTGCTGCCGGTGTGGTTGTCGTGACGCAACTCGGTGCGCAATTGGAAGTGCCAGGAAAGATGAATGAAAGTATATTTATATTATATAGGAATGTTTCATTGAGAGGAAATACCAAATGAAATGTTTATTTCTGCCTCTTTCTACTTCATGCAATTTGTGTTCTTATTTTCGGTTTGGCATCAAATTGGAAGATTAATTTGAGCAAATTTATAAAATTAATGGATTAAGCTATCTATGAACAGTAAAGTTTGAAAAAAATATTTATAAATACAGGTACAAAAAAAAACTCAATGTATAAAATATAAAAAAATTCTGAAATGTTTCACAAAAGAAAAAACCCTACGGCCCAAATTTTGTTCTACGATTAACTTCACTTCTCTTGTTTTATGGTTTTCTTGTTTTATTTTTAGTATCAGTATCTTTAATTGCGTTTATCCTGTTTAATTTATGTTTGTTTTTGGTAGTATTTGGCATATTCTACCACCTCCTATCATTACATTTTGCCTATGTAATTTTTTCATGTTTTTACAGTCACTTTTTCAATTTTTTGCTTGTTTTTCACATGTTTTGCTATAGCATGGCACTATTATCATTTAAATTGAAAAGGCATAGTTTGGGACACAACACAAATTACTGCATACTTGCAACTTAAAATATAGGAAATGTTAGTAAAAACACAGCCAAAGTTGACTTCTAAAAAAAATGTTACAGATTAGGGTAGGGTAGTCATCAATGAGACACTTTTGGTTTTCAACTTTCAAGAATTTTTCTAATTTTTTCATCACCATGTTTTAATGAGCTTTTTGTTGCATTATCTTTTTTTTAATGTGTTCTAACATTGACCAAAATATGATATCGATCCGACATCTACATCCAGAGTTATTCAACTGTCTCATTGTAGACGCACTTGGCAGGAACAATGAGACAGCTGGGGAACAATGAGACAATCTACGAAAATCAACATTTTTCTAGTAAAACATCATGTTTTTGTATTGTTCCATTGCAGGTGACTTGCCTTGAACATTTTAGAGCAATTTTGCCAACATGAAACTATTATTAACAAAAGTTACACTAAAAAGTATTTAAATTTTGTAAAATACATATATTAATACCAAATAACTTTGTATTTTTGGTAAAATGAAGTTTAAACTCTATAAATATGCCAAAAATCACTTTTAATTCATGTTTAGAAAGATTTCCATCGATTTTGAAAAGTTTAATGAAGAAAAATCTAATAAAAGGACATTGTAGCCCAACTCAATCCCTATGGAACGTCGAAAGAAATTTGAAGAAATATAAGTTTTGGTGTAAATGGCAGCCTACGAGCGAAAAAGTATTTTTTGTCCATAATTTACTTTTACACCCCAGAATCAAACCTTTATGAATAACTTTTCAAGGGAGCGTCCATAACCAAAGCCACTGATATGGCAGACGTGTATCCAGTAGACACACCTTTCCTCCAAATATGAGCCTGATTGGTTGAAACTACGACTTGTGAGAGCCAGTTTATCATTGTTCCCCGTGTCTCATTGATGACTACTCTACCCTACACAAGTTTTTTGATAATGATGACCAAGTTTTACTAAAAAAATTCCTCGATTTCTTGAGACAAAGTTTCTGAAAGTTTCTGGAGACAAAATTAAAAAATAATGATAAAATATGGGGAAAGATCTAAAATTTTCAAGATTTATCCTCACATGATATTTTTTAAATTATATCATCATAAACTTAATCATAAACTACACACTGAAGCGTTTGGTACGGTATGTCCACGCATCCTTCCTCCCCTGTAGTTTCTGTGAAATGTGAGAGCAATTCTCTGAGATTTCGGTCATTCGATTTTTTTTGTATTTTTCAATCCGGCTGAAATTTTTGTGGTGCCTTCGGTATGCCCAAAGAAGCCATTTTCCATCATTAGTTTGTCCATATAATTTCCATACAAATTTGGCAGCTGTCCATACAAAAATGATTTATGAAAATTCAAAAACCTGTGTCTTTGGAAGGATTTTTTTTGATCGATTTGGTGTCTTCGGCAAAGTTGTATGGATAGGACTACACTGAAAAAATATGATACACGGTAAAAAAAAATTGGGTGATTTTTAATTTCACTTTTTGTCACTAAAACTTGATTTGCAACAAAACACTTTTTTTTTAATTTTTTGATATGTTTTAGGTGACATCAAATGCCAACTTTTCAGAAATTTCCAGAATGGGCAATAAATCTTTGACGGAGTTATGAATTTTTTAATCAATACTGATTTTTTCAAAAAATCGAAATATACTGATTTTTTCAAAAAATCGGAATATTGGTCGCAAAAATTTTTCAACTTCATTTTTCGATGTAAAATCAAATTTGCAATCAAAAAGTACTTCAGTGAAATTTTGATAAAGTGCACCGTTTTCAAGTTATAGCCATTTTTAGGTAACTTTTTTAAAGTTAGCAGCAGTTATAATTTTTAAAAAAAATTAGTGCCCATGTTTGCCCATTACTGGAAAAAATATTTTCGAAGAGCTGAGAAAATTCTCTATATTTTTCTCTTTTTAACTTTGTTGATACGACTCTTAGTTGCTGAGATATTGCCATGCAAAGATTTAAAAACCGAAAAATTGATGTTTTATAAGTCTCACCAAAACAACCCACCATTTTCTAATTTCGATATCTCAGCCACTAATGGTCTGATTTTCAATGTTAAAATATAAAACATTCGTGAAATTTTCTGATCTCTTCGAAAAAAATATTTTGATTTTTAAATTCTAATGAAATGTATGACCTTTTAAAGGTTACAAGCTATTAATCTTGAAATAAATTACTTTCAGAACTATTTTTTTTATAGAATTGAACTGTTATGTAACCTTTTCGATAAAGTTTGATAATCTGGCAACACTGCCATGAGCTATCGAAAAAGGAAAATTCAACTCAAAATCAATAAACTTTAGCTCAAATTTACGTTTTCTTAAATATTTAGTCTGTTTGCCTCAATTACCTTAATTGCCTGTCTAGAACAAACTTCTCGTTAGTAGTTTGCTTACACAGAGAAACACATATCAAATCAAGCAAATCGACGTCCACTCCCTTACCCAACCGTACAGAATCGCTTGTTTAGTCCGGCGTGGGGGAGTGTCCACTGCTGGGGGATAGGCTCGTTTACACATACCTTCATTTTAATAGTGCGAAACTGCTGAATCAAACGACAGCCCAAACGGCGGCCACACCCTCGGCTGCGTTGACATGTTCTCTGGCTGTCCAGTGACCATTAGTGTTTGAGATGATCTCACAGTACTGCAGGTTGGGTAGACTGTCGCAATCAACCCAAATTTGAAGGTTTCTTTCTTTCGACGTATACAGTCTCGAGACCACCTCTCCGACGAAGGTTGTCCCCCCGGAGTCGGCGCTGGTATAATTCAATTCACAGCTGTCCCCGGACTTGATCATTTTACCATATTTGACCGCCGCGCCGCCGCGCGTTGGTGCAATTGAAATGTTACCAAGTGAGTTCAGGCGAGTCTCGCTGGTCGTCGATCGTGTACGCAATAATTTTTGCACGCCGTCGCCGTCACCATCTCTGAAGTCTCGCGTTGATGGCTGTACAAATCGTACACCGCGTGAACCGTTTGGAAATGGTCTGGCCCGGACCACCTCCAATGCTGGTGGAGATGGTTCAACCCCGTGCAATTACTCTCCATATGATGGCGCTATTGGCCATCGGATATTGATTGATTGACTGCATCTGCACGACGTGTAGAACCGTTCTGTGTGCAACCTCTCACAAGTGGTGGTGGTGGGTTGTCCATATTTGGGCACAATGTAGTAACTTAATTCCAAGGTGTTGTGAAGCTAATTCCGCGAATGTGCGACCCATTAGCAGCGCGATCGCGCTATCGATCATCGTTGAACTAATTGCATTTGCAGATGGGGAGAGGGTGTGATAATTGCAATTACCGACTGACTAATGTGTTTTGTTTTATCGTTTCAGATCGCCAACAACCCGTGCTCGAACCTGCTGACCGCCCACTTCCGGCTGGACGGGCACCCGCACGTTAATTTCTTGCACAAAGTCATACAGGGAAACAACCAAACGTATCTGTTCTTCGCACCGTCGCAGGTAGGTCCAACAAGTTTTGGTTGACGATGCCCAAATCATAGCATTGTACCTTGGGTGGCACGTCGGCGATATGACTAATATGGCTTATTATGTCATACCAAGATGAATATTGAACTACATGAAGATTTCATAAAGTCAAATCAAAATTGTATTGTAAATTGTAACAAATCGACGACGTGCCACCCTAGCTACGGTGTTATGGAGTGCTACCCAAGACGCGTTAGGTGGTCTTTCCATTCAAGTCATCAAGCGCAACCGGTCACGTGTCAATCATTAAAAAAAACCAAAAGCCGCAAATTACTAACCCTCAACATATTTATTTCCCCCGTCCCTAGGGCGACCTGCACTCGCACGTCCGCGTCCGTAAGCGCCTCCGCGAGCCGGAAGCCCGCCGGCTGTTCCGCCAGATGTGCGAGGTGGTCAAGACCTGCCACGAGCAGGGCATCGTGCTGCGTGATCTCAAGCTGCGGAAGTTTGTGTTTGCCGACAGTGAAAGGTGAGTCCCCGCCTCCCAAGTGGCTAATTGCTCGCCAACCGAGAAATGGTTAGACTGAAACTTATTTTTAACCGCGATGAGTTGTCGCGGTCGGAAATAGCTCTCGCCCATGATGGTTGCAAAATTGTAACAAAATGTATTTCGTCAGAGACGTCGTCGCCGTACGGCAAAGCGCATTGGTCACGGATCATTTGCGCTAGGCGTTCTAGGTCTCATTGTAGTGAATATGCAAAATTACGCCAGAGACTGGGTCTTGGGTTTGATTCTCTCATAGAGCACGCCACAGCATAAGTCGCGGACCAAGAAGTTAGTCGTAGAAGTTTGACGAGAGCTCGCGACGTGAGCTTTTTGTACTTGGGGGACTCGATTGTTTCCCAATCCATCGCAGTTCCATCTAGCGCAGGGTCTGACTGATCTGCAACCAGATCGTGGCGCGACGATGAGATCTGTTGGGAAACGCGCGCTCCCTCTGACATTCATATTTTAATGTTGCTTGGTCGAGGTCGGGTTTGGAGCAGGGGTTCTTTCCAAATATATCTGACTTAATTTCTTGTCAATTTTTTAAAAAACTCAGTCAGTTTATTGATTTTAACATCAAACAGGCGTCAAATATTGAATGCTCAGGGTAGGACAGTGAGCAAGAGAGCAACTCTCTTTTCTTCAAATTCCTCCCGTTTGCTCCACTTCTCTCTCGCTTGCTCCAAAGTTATGCAGAGTACACGGGAGAAAGAGAGTGTGAGGAAAGTTGTTCTCTTGCTCACTGTCTTCACAGGCCAGACAAACCTCTTAAAATATACTGAAAAGATTATAGTTTGCCAATTTGGAATAGTAAAAAAATATAAATTTAGTATGAACACCTGATCAAAACTGGTTTCGTAACCACTGATTCAGACAATTAATAAAAAAAACAAAATCGCTTCTAGAACGAGATATTCGACAGTAATTATCGTCAGGCGTTCTTGCAAACTATCCTTTACTCAAACTTTTTGTCAAATTAAAAAAAAGGTCAGTCAGTTGATTGATTTTAACATAAACCTGACGTCAAATAATGAATGCTCAGGGTAAGACAGTAAGCAAGAGAGCAACTCTCTTTTTTTCCAGATTCCTTCTGTTTTCTCTGCATCTCTCTCTTGTTTTCTCTGAAGTTAAGAAGAGTACACGGGAGGAATCTGGAGGAAAGAGAGTTGCTCTCTTGCTCACTGTCTTTCCAGGCCAGACAAACCTCACAAGGTTCACCGCAGAGATGATTCGTTGAAACGGTTTAAATAAATTTTAGAATAACCGAATGCTAAAAAATAAGCATTGGTTTCGTCACCACTGACAAAAAAATTAAACAAAATCGCTGCTAGAACGTGAATTTCGACAGTAATCATCGTCGGTAATTGCCGAAGCTCCGCCGTATGACGAGTGTGAGAGAGAGGAGAGTCGGTGTGAAACGGACCAATCAAAGAGTATATTTATTGGACTTGCTAGTTTGGTCGCAGCCCCTGTCGAACCAACGTATGATTCATATGGAGGTTAGACACCACAACAAAGAAGAGCGTGCGTTGGTCACTACTAGGTAGTAGTAGTAGTAGCAATTTGCTAATCACACCAACGACGACGCGAGTTATTTCGGGGGAGGCACGTACACCGCGCGCGGTGAGAAACGGTCAAATTTTCGCAATTCTTGCTCTCCTAAAATTTGTTTGAAGGTGCGCGCGAGTAACAAACTCGTAGTGACTGAGTGTTTACCCAGCTATTAGCTGGTACTGGTGAGCATAACGAGGGAGATCAGATCGTGACGTTGCAGTCCCTTGTTAGACAGACTGCTAGTGGCGAACCGACCGCCACAACAAAGCCGAAACAATTGCCAACCGATTTGAAGGTTATGGGAGTTGATAAATTATGTGCCGAACAAATGACCGCCGACGTGTTCACGCAAGCAGCCGCCCTCGAGTGCAGCATAATTGAAGGGGCCTGGACAGTTGCTCGCCAGAGACCTCATTTTTTGCTGTTTTAATTTGGCACAGTGCTCTCTTGAAGCAATTCAGTTGTTCAGTTGAATACGCCGATTTTTTGGTATTTTTGCGACAACAGATCATGACCACGACTCAGCTTGAGTCAGCTGCTGCTGGTGCAATCTGCAGCATTGTTGTTTGTAGACTCAGATGGCGGTCACCCCGTCGCTTACTTGTGGCGCTACAAGTGGCGAAAATGCAAATATTGCGGAAGAAATCTTTATCTGTTGTGCTGTCTGAAGCTGCGATTGTATCAGCAGCTGTGTGACGGAACGTCAACACCGCTGTGCTGCAGTGTTGACCCAGCTGACACGTACTCCGAGCTCTCGGTACAAGTTCCATGGTTGACGTTCGGGGTTGACCTCCAACCAAGCTTCCAAGTTACGCACCGAGAGGGCTTTCAACAGCTGAAATGAGCGTCTAAACCAGAGTTACATTTGGTGCGCGCTTGCGAAAGCCTAATTTCAATGGTTTGACCTCCGTGGCGCAGTAGATACCATCACTAAACCCGCCTACAACCACTACGGTAGCGATGACGGGGTGTACCTTCACTATACGCGCTGCGGCTAGATAATTTGACATGCTAAACGACTTGGCGTTTTGTGAAATGCCATTCTCCGCTGAACGAGTGATGGAAGAGAAGGTGATCGTTGGAGATCTTGTGCGTTTAAAGTTCGGGATGAAGTTGTGTTTGTGAGACTATCAACAGGGGTGGTCCTGAAATTGTCGAACGACGAAACGGCGTACTTTAATCTACCAAAAATAACAGAATCGAAAAGTTATACTTTTCATCTTTGAAATTACTGCTCAATTTTTCTTCGATTTTTTTTTCTCTTTTGGAGGTCTTTTTGAGCAACTTTTGTTCTTCGAAAAACAGATCATTGGTGCGCTGGAAGTGGAGACGCGAAGTCGTGATTATGCAGGTTAATTTTTTTGGTGTGCTTTTGTGTCGCTTTTTGTATGGGGTGAGTGATTGTGGTAATCGAATAATAGCATCGTGCGCTGGAAGTGGGGACACGAAGTCGTGATTATTCAGGTTAATTTTTTTTGTGTGCTTTTGTGTCGCTGTTCGTATGGGGTGAGTGATTGTGGTAATTGAATAATAGCATCATTGGTGCGCTGGAAGTGGGGACGCGAAATCGTGATTATTCAGGTTAATTTTTTTTGTGTGCTTTTGTGTCGCTGTTCGTATGGGGTGAGTGATTGTGGTAATCGAATAATAGCATGACTTACTGAATTATTTGTGTCTTGAGTGTTTTTTTGTGATCTTAATTAATTGTTTTGTGATTTTCAAAGCCCTTCCTATAGCATCGTTGATCGGAAGGCACGGCGTCGGGTAAATTGTGTATAATTTTTTCGAATAAGGTTTTATTTTTTATGGTGAAAAAGCCATTTCTATATAATGATCGAAAGACGCACTGACATTTTGGATTAATTAATAGTGGAGTGAAATAATTGTGTGTGAGTGACTTTGTGTGTTAACCAGAAAGACCTTCCCATAGCATCGTTGCTCGGAAGGCTCGCCGACGGGTCTGTTATGAAAGTCCTCCCCATAGCATCGTAGCTCGGGAGGCATCGAAAAGCCAATACCTTATCCTACTAACCCAAAAAAAAAATAATCACGTGATGCTTGAAGGAGATGCTGTGGATTCAACGATCTCAAGCGGTTTCAACAAGTATATAGCGAAAAACTGTGTGCTTGATGAGTCTGCAACTTCAACTATCGGACTAACATTCCTCCCTTTCGTTGAACTGCAGGCTTCTTGGGAGGGCGCCGGTATTGACTAATAAAGTAGGGATCTTCAGAGGTTAAACAGTGAACGGATGGTTGGCTCCCACTGATCATTTTTGATTCATTGTTTAACTTCAGCTGATCTGTCAATAACGGAGTAGCAGCTCATTGGCAGTCAACCATGCTCATGCTCATGCTCATGCTCAACTTTTGTTCTTCGAAAAACATTACTTCTCTTGTTTTATGTTTTTCTTGATTAATTCTTAGTATTTTAATTTGTATTTGGGTAATTCTCTACCAACTCACACGAAATCGAGAAAATTTGCCCCGACCCCTCTTCGATTTGCGTGAAACTTTGTCCTAAGGGGTAACTTTTGTCCCTGATCACGAATCCGAGGTCCATTTTTGATATCTCGTGACGGAGGGGCGGTACGACCCCTTTCATTTTTGAACATGCGAAAAAAGAGGTGTTTTTCAATAATTTGCAGCCTGAAACGGTGATGAGATAGAAATTTTGTGTCAAAGGGACTTTTATGTTAAATTAGACGCCCGATTTGATGGCTCAGAATTCCGAAAACAACGTATTTTTCATCGAAAAAAACACTAAAAAAGTTTTAAAAATTCTCCCATTTTCCGTTACTCGACTGTAAAAAAATTTGGAACATGTCATTTTATGGGAAATTTGATGTAGTTTTCGAATCTACATTGACCCCGAAGGGTCATTTTTTCATTTAGAACAAAATTTTTCATTTTAAAATTTCGTGTTTTTTCTGACTTTGCAGGGTTATTTTTTAGAGTGTAACAATGTTCTACAAAGTTGTAGAGCAGACAATTAAAAAATTTTTGATATAAAGACATAAGGGGTTTGCTCATAAACATCACGAGTTATCGCGATTTTACGAAAAAAAAGTTTTGAAAAAGTTACTTTTTGCGTTTCTCTTTGTTTCGTCGTCCGTGTCTGTCGCGGGTGACCATAAACGGCCATGATCAACGACGACCAACTTTTTCAAAACTTTTTTTTCGTAAAATCGCAATAACTCGTGATGTTTATAAGCAAGGTTTTATCCCTTATCCCCGAATCCCACTTTCCCGAATCACATATCCCCGAAAATCATTTCCCCAAAAATTCCCGAAAATTCCACATCCCCGAAAATCATTTTCCCGAAAATTCCATATCCCCGAATGTCATTTACCTGAATGACCATTTTACCGAACTGTCATTTTCCCGAATTTACATATACCCGAATCGTTACTTCACCGAAAAATTAATATTCCCGAATGATAACCTTGATATAAACTAAATTGTTATTTAGGGATTTTTTTTTATAAAAGTATGACGTTAATATTAAATTCTCCTACGTGTTTTTTAAGATTAAAAAAAACAACAAATAACCGTAGAAGGCCATCTATAAACCACGCGGACGCTTCAAGAGTGCAAGGTATTGAGATCATCAACGTTCCATATAAAAAAGATTTTTTTTTGTAGCGGCAATTTTCAGCAAAGGACAATTTTCCAAAACGGTATCTACGTGGTAAGGATTGAACAGCAACGATAGCTTTATGCGACGACTCGATGTGCAGGATTTAGTTTGTTCTAGATTTTGTTTAAATGAACTGATTTGTCTTTATCAATTTCGGCTGGATGAAGGCTATGAACATTTTTTTTTTAATTTTTTTACGTCCAATTCGAGTTCTGCGACCAACCCTTTTAATCAAATCTAAATAGTTGATTATTTAATTACAAAATGTATTTTTTGAATATTTCATCACCGCCATTTTAGATTTAAAATTACTAAATCACTTTAAAGTAGTTTAGGGGCTATGCTTAAGCTCGACAGCCAAAAAAAAAGACGACTAAAAATTGTTTAATATTCGATTATCCGAAGTGAACTTTTGACAAGGCCTTCGGATAATTGAGTCTGGACTGTATTTTGATTTTCAACTAAATGCATTTTTTGCGAAATGATCAATGTATCAAATCGACGTTGCTGTGTTATCTTGTCGTGTGTCGCTTTTTGACTTTCCGAGAAAAACGCGTTTTAATGTTTGGCCTTGAATAAACGAAAAATAGAGCCAAACACGTTTTGTTTGGTTGACCATTCTGTGCATTGTCCCGAAGTTTGGTTGATTTTGGTTGCCAAGGTCCCGAGTAACAATTACAAATTTTTGCGGTAGTCAGGCCTGAACGTGTGTCAAACACGTACTGACCTGAAATCCCTTTGGCCAGTTGTCGCACTTACATCAATTTGAATGTTCAAAATTCAAGTGAAGCTCTGAATTTTTTGAACGTTCAATCTTGCGTTCAATTGTGGACATGATACTTTATTGATCGCTACTTCCCCGAACCTGGTCAGGCGGGTATGGCCGTTGACCAGAACCGCGCGCGGTTCTGGGCAACGGCCATACCTGCCTGACCAGGTTCGGGGAAATGGCCGTTCGGGGATATGGTCATTCGGGAAAATGATTTTCAGGGATGTGGAAAATTAGGGGAAGTGGCTTTTCGGGAAAATGGTTTTTAGGGGATGTCGCCATTCGGGGATGTGGCCGTTCGGGGAAATGGATTGTTCGGGGAAATGATTTTCGGGTAAATGAAATTTCGGGAAAGTGTCTTTTCGGAGATGTGGCATTCGGGGAAATGTCTCTTCGGGGATGTGGGTTTCGGGGAAATGTCATAGATTCAAAAAATAACCCTGCAAAGTTAGAAAAAACACGAAATTTTAAAATGAAAAATTTTGTTCTAAATGAAAAAATGACCCTTCTGGGCCAATGTAGATTCGAAAAGTACATTAAATTTCCCATAAAATGACATGTTCCAAAATTTGTTACAGTCGAGTAACGGAAAATGGGAGAATTTTTAAAACTTTTTTAGTGTTTTTTTTCGATGAAAAATACGTTTTTTCGGAATTCTGAGTACGCCATCAAATTGGGCGTCTAATTTTACATAAAAGTCCCTTTGACACCAAATTTCTCTAGGCCATCTGAAGGTTATAAAAAACATGTTGTCCTCATCCTCATATTAAATACGCTCTGATCCCTGATTTGCCTGAAGGGATTGGGAGTCTTAAGATAGATCAAGGATCCGTCTGGTGCTTGCTTCTATGTTAAGGCGGGGCCGGACAATGCCCAACGACCTCGGAATTGGGCCGCTAGGATCTCTGCCATTCTGAAATGGGTCGTTGGAAGCAGCGCGAGGGCTGTCACCACCTAATACCCGGGACTGAGATAAGTTGTATCAGCATTCGGCATATACAAAGTCTGATACAAATTATACTTTCCCATAATTTCGCTACCGGTTAGCGGGTATTGGATTGGACCACACACACACACACACACACACACACACACACACACACACACACACACACACACACACACACACACACACACACACACACACACACACACATACATACACACACACACACACACACACACACACACACACACACACATACACACACACACACACATACACACACACACACACACCCTAGCACGGTGTAGGTCACCCTAACGGCCAATCACAAAAATACGGGTCTAATTATTTCGGCTAATGAACCCCAGAAAAAATTTTACCTCGATTGGAGAACGTTTTTTCGGTTTATGCTTTTTCCAAATGGAAATGCTGTATGGACACCTGAAAAAATCGTATGGAATATGGAATATGGACAATCTTATGATGCTAAATGGCTTCTTTCGGTATACGGAAGACACCCAAAAAGTTTCAGCCAAATTAAAAAAAAATCGAATTACTGAAATCTAAAGGATGTTGCTCTGTTAGTCTTTGCTTGATTATCCGAGGTTCCTAAGAAATCTTCGGATAATCGAATTTCTGATAATCAAAACATCGGATACTCGAGTCTGGACTGTACTTTGAGCTGAAAATGGGATGATATCGTTTGATGTTAGAGTTACTTACAAATTTGCCTAAGTGGTAGGTTATATTTCTCTTGGTTATGAAATTTATTGCAAAAGGTTTAATTAAATTTTGAAGACATTTTGCGAATGATTTTAACATTCGAAATAACGTTTTAAAGTATATGAATTCACTGAAGCTTGAACATCTGAAATTCAGTAAACCGCATGGTTTTTCGTTCTTATTAATATTAATTGCAACAATCCATATACCTCCACATTAATCAACGCCAAACAACCTTAAACGAATCATTCCCCCAGTAATTAATTCAAAACCTCCCGGTCTCACTCGGCTGCAGATGACGAAGACGACTACTTCCTGAAGGATCCCTTCTTAAAGTGTGCGCGGCGTGTGCCGACCACGTGCTCGCGCACAATTTTGCACAGTCACGCAAGCGCAAACATTTCACGCTTGGGAACCTCAACAAAAATTTACGGACCCTTCCGTCGCAGCCCCGAAGGTCAACTCTCGAAAGGCGACCCTTCTGGCTTTTCAAAATCTCTCTCATTCTGCCTTCCTTTTTTACTCTCTGCCCGACCTTAGCCGCAAAACATTGGAACTGTGTAAACTAGTTCACACCGCTAGTTGCCAAACCTCTACACGCCGCGCTAGAATCACTCATTACGGCAAATACGGTCCGGCCGGCGCGTTACGCCGCGGCTCGATTTCCATTTGGAGCGTCCAAAGAGAGAAGGTACTCTCGCAGAATCGCAAACTGGAACACCGGAACCTTGAAACAACTGGTAGCAGCAGCGTTCCGAGCGTTTCTTCAAGTACTCTCCACCATGCTCTATGACCCCAATTTCGAGCTGCTTTCTCACCGCCGTCCGTCGTCGTCCCCAAAAGCTGGATAATGATACCCTTAAGGCTTGTCGTCGTGGACTTGGTTTTTTTGGGTGCAGAACCTCGGACCAGCGCTGAGAGGGGGCAATAATGGCATCTTTGGCCGTGACGAGCTCCGAATTAGACAAGACGGCCGCACCAAAGTTCAACTCCAAGTCGGAGTCAGCTGTGTGGTTCTGGGGGGTGGCGAACGAAACGAAAAAACGGTAGCGGTCAATCAATCTTGCGCGCACATGAAGACATTGCTCAACGCGAGGCCTGACAGCAACTTCCATCTAATTGATCGGCACTTCCACACCGCTAAGCGGTGGGTGCACGGAGGGAAATCCTGACGTGAACTTGGCCTGACGTATTCAAAAACGTTCAACCGAATTTCTCTCCGTGCCCAAGTTCACCCGTTCACAGATCTATCGCTGGATGCGGCAACCAAAACTGTGCTTTGCACGGGGCACGTGTGTCGACCTCTGCCGATGTAGTGGTGCTGCTGCACCACCAAGACCCGCGAAACCGGTTGCCGAACACGTGTTGCAACGTTGACATTGAGAGAGCCCCGCGTTCAAGTGGTGCTTTTCTCTCACTTTTTGTTTTTGTTCATCGCAGTGGTAGTAGTTGTGCAGCGCGCAAAACCAGTCGTCTACTAGCCTGAGAGTTGAGTGTTGTGTATCAACACACTGAGAACCGCGGTGTTGAGCGAGTACTGCACAACACCACACACACCCCGCGACGAGAAGTGGCGTAGTCGTCGTGCACTGCAATGTTTGTAGACGGCCAAGAGATTACAGTTGTGACGGCAACTCGATGAAACAATTCGAGCTCTATTGAGGAGTGCGGAGCGATGTTTCGTCCAGAAGGTCCAATCTCCACTATTGTTCAGGATGTGACCCTCATGGTCCTTCAACATACCATGATTTTTCAAAAAAAGGAGTCAGAATTACAACCGCTCACCCTAAGCGTTGGGACAGATCGGCAGTCTGCGGGTGACGGCGGACGGACGGAGTCTGCAATATAAATTGGGAAAGGGTTCAAAAGGCGCGTTCCAACGTGTCGATGGTGGTTGATGGCTGGGGTGTGAAATGTTGCAGCGCGCCCGCGTTGGCGGCATTTCGTGACGCGCGCCGAGTTTGATTTGGCAAAGTTTTGCTCTGGCGTGTGAGGAAATACTTGTGAATTCGGGGTGGGATTTGGTAATTTATGGGCTAAAGGGCGATATGAACGGGGTAAGAACGGACTTTAGGGTATGATTGGGTCAGATCTATCAGACGTTACCATCGTGCACTTTATCAAAATTCCACTAAAGTACTTTTTGATTGCAAATTTGATTTTACATCGAAAAATGAAGTTGAAAAATGTTTGCGACCAATATTTCGATTTTTTCCAAAAATCAGTATTGATTCAAAAATTCATAACTCGGTCAAAGATTTTTTGCACAACCTGGAAATTTCTGAAAAGTTGGCATTTGATGTCCTATATAGCATATAAAAAAATGTGTTTTTTTTTGCAAATCAAGTTTTAGTGACAAAAAGTTATATAAAAAATAACCAATTTTTTTTATCGTGTATAATTTTTTTCCAGTGTAGTCCGTATTCATACCTACAACTTTGCCGAAGACACCAAATCGATCAAAAAATTCCTTCAAAAGATACAGATTTTTGAATTTGCATACATCATTTTTGTATGGACAGCTGCCAAATTTGTATGGAAAATTATATGGGCAAACTAATTATGCAAAATGGCTTTTTTGGTCATACCGAAGGCACCAAAAAAGTTTCAGTCGGATTAAAAAAAAACAAAATTTTAAATTGAAGAAAAAAAAACCAATTTCGTAGACAATTGCTCATGTAAGTTCTGTTTATGAAGTTAGTGTCGTTAAATTGCTATGTCCACAAATATTGGTCATCAGCAAAATGAATTTTGTCATGAAAATCAAGAAAAATCATTCACGTTCATCCAGCGATATCTCGCGAAAGAGTGAAGAGAGGTTCGTTCTCTCTTGATTTTTTTCTTCGTCTCTCAGTGAATCTTGGTTGAGAAAGATTCTTTCAACATTCCTACATGTGAATTCGGGAGCGTTACTCTGGAAATCCTTCATATCTCTAGACATATCTCGGACTTCTACTGATCTTGAAGTTAACCCTCTACTGGCCAAATTTTTTTTCGAAATTTTTTATTTTTCCCGTTTTCAGGAGGTCATTTTGAGCAACTTTTGTTCTACGAAAAACTTCACTTCTCTTGTTTTATGTTTTTCTTGTTTTATTTTTAGTATTTTAATTTTCATTTATCTTGTTTAGTTTATGTTTGTTTTTGGTAGTATTTGGCCTATTCTACCACCTCCTATCATTACATTTTGCCTATCTAATTTTTTCATGTTTTTACAGTCACTTTTTCAATTTTTTACTTGTTTTTAACATTTTCTGCTATAGAATGGCACCATTATCATTTATATTGTAAACAAATGCGTAGAGGCATAGTCTGGGACACTATAAAAATTACTGCATACTTATTTTTACTTAAAATATAGGAAATGTTAGTAAAAAACACAGCCAAGGTTGACCCCTAAAAAAATGACATTTTTAAAAACATATGCAAAGTCACATAAAACAAGTAAAACTTCCAACCCTGAAATTTTCTAAAATTTTAAGAGTTCTTCTTTCCAATGCATTTTAAAGATCAAAAATTGGTTGAAAAATGGATTTTTGGCGATTTTTCAAATTGAAGCCCGTCTAAAGGCGGGGTTAGGTTGTAGAGGGTTAAAATTGCCTATTACACGGAGGAAAATCAGTCCCGCAAACAAGTAATTAAAAAAAAAATCGGAACAAAAAAAGTTCAAAAAGCAAGGTACAGTTTAGAAAAGTACCATGGAAGTGTTACCTTTGTTCGTGGTTCTAAATTTCGTGAACGCTTGTATTTGATTTTGGGAACTAGTCATGACGAAAATCTTAGTTAAGTTAGCTTGAAACTTGTTAAATTTGATAAAATTTATTAGTTGAACTAATCCATCATTTACTCAATTCAAACAAATCATTGGTCAAGACGAAAATCATCACCCCTTCGATTATCGATTTCGTATTCGCATTCGCATGGAAATAGTGATTTTAGCGGGTTGCAGCCTGGATTTCGTCATGTATAAGTGATGATTGTCTAACCCTTATTGCTTTGAAATTGATTAAAGGAAACTAAAACCAATTCTACCTGGACAGGGTAGGCAGGACCATGAAAGCCATCCATTGCCGGCTGCTCCTATCTACACCGCCACCCAGGGACAAGCACAGGGATTTGGAAGAGGGGAAGTGTTGATGCCCCACTTTTTTAAGCGGAAAAGGGAAAATCTCCAGGGTAATCTCAAATTAGTTTCGCCTAGAGTTTGACGGCTTTCGGGAAGGTATAAGGTCTAGGATACGTATGATTCTATGTAGTCAGCACCGCCAAGATCACCAAATCACTCAACAGGTTCCATTTTCTACCTTCAACACAACTCCATTAGTTTCACGAGCAAACTCTAATGCACTTGGACACTAATAACCGTCACAAGTGCAAACAACGTATCATATGCTAATCTAATTTAAGCCCCACAACCAAAGAACCAAGGGCCGGCTCGCAAGTCTGCCACTTATTACCGTACGGTCCTCACAAAGTCCGTTAGTTCTGCAGCGGTGGCCTCCAAGACATTTCCAGCAGCAGCAGCCCATTGGGTGTGCGCGCGCGTAATTGCGCACCGTTTTACAAACAAAACTGGCGTCGCGACGCCGTCCCTACCTCAGGGCTAAGGTGTCTAACCAGCAATGATTAAATTACAAAACGGCGTTGCGATCTTGAAGTCGCCAGCACTGAGAGATTTACAGTGTAAACAATCTCGGTTGAGCCGAAGCACTGTGTGTGCGTACGCGAATCGGTCCGGGCCTTTGTCTCGGCGCAGACACACTCTCGAAGATATTGCAAGGTTTGCTCGAAATTGAAATTTACACACAAAAAAAGAGCGTAAGCTTACAGCAGCGAGGTCAGTCGACAAAGTGGCGGTTTTGACAGAAGTACCCAGCCCTCAGTACGTGGATATTGTTCGGTTGCTGAGGAGAAACTTGGACGGATTTACAAAAACATGATGAATGCGATCTCTCTTGGCGTGTGCGCGCGCTCGCCACCGTTTTTCTAGGTCGGCGAACGGCACTTTTCCTGGAGAGTTTGTGTTGGGCTCTACTTAGGGATGACACCGTTAGGGTCGTCGTGAAGGTTTTTGGGGTAATGGCTGTGGGCTTTGGTATGGAGTTGAGTTGTAGGTTAGTAGGTTTAAATATCTGAGGAATTGTTCGGAAGAAGTACTTCCATCCGAAATTGACGATCAAACTTTTAAGGAACAATTTAAAATTGTTTTCATCACAGTTTGTTCATATACCTATTTTGGACCTACTAAGCAAAGCTCCCATTCATTTAGGTCTGTTGGACATTTTAACCAAAACATTTTCCATATTTTACACGAACAAAGTTTCCTGCAGTGGAATACCACCTTCAAATGTCAAATGTTGCGGAATCCGGCACACGAGGAATGAGTCCAAACTTGAGACTAAGTCGAATATATGGACATCTTAGAATTGTTGAGGTCAAAGATTCTTTCAAATCCAGATAGCTCACAGAGGTGAAGTCCATCAGTTCAATGTAACTGACATTACCACTGTAAATAAAAAGGCGAATGAACCCAATTTCCATTCCCTCTTCGCTTGATCTGAACCAACCAGTTCCAGAAGAAAAGTTCCGGTTCTTCCTAATTATTTCGGCGCCAACAAAAGCCGCGGCGGCCGCGAGTGAAAGTTGTTTAAACGCGATTAGATTCCCACCAAATCGGCGACCTCCTTCTTCGTTCAAAAGGATTTCCCACTCGAAAACCTGAATTCGGTGCTTGAACAGCGCGGCGTCAAAAATGCAATTCTTTCCAAGAAGAAAGGGGTTCTCGCGGCGACCCTCTTCGTCAGGAGTTGAAAGGGAACTTTCTCCCTTCATTTCTTTCTTGTGTAGAATTGACGAAGAGCGTCTCGCGGAATCCAACTGGTTTTCTTAGAACCGAGTGCTATGCAGATCTGATGCAAGGACCTTTCTGTGATTGTTTCGCGCGAGAAAGTGCTTATAAATCAAGCTGCATGAATAGAACGCAGACCTTGATCTGCGTGCAACCCAAAAAAAGAAGCAGGTCGTGTACTGGCATGTCATTACGGCCAGAATAATAGCCGGGCCCCGCCGCACACGTAGAACCACGAGGGCCAAAGTGGATCGAGTTCAAAGCCAATTGTGTCGATTGTATTCGCCGCCGTTGACCTCCATGGCTTGCATGCCGGAGAGCCGGTTGGGCAACACTGGTGCAGTTGGAAATCCGTCGGCGGCCACACTCTTCATTGTCTAATTTCCGTCGATCCGGTGTGCAGCTATACATTAACATAACTACGAGGAGGGGGTGGCTCCGAGAGCAATTGGCGGCTCAATCAATCAGACAATTAACCAGCGCGAGCGCGCAGAGTCCGCGGCGATCCGATGGCCATGATCGAGAGAGAACCCCCCCTTCAAGAGAGTTGGCGCTCCAAAGAACACCAAGATCCGCGCGGCCAATTGTTTCCATTTTGCAGTGCAACTTCTACTCGGCTCTGGCCGTACTTATGGAAATAGCCTTGACCAAGATTTTGGCGTGTCGGACTTTGTAGACGCCGCTGCCGCAGCGCCGGTTAGTTGCTCTCCGCTAACGGGGCTTGTAACTGGCAGCACTGCTGGAAACTGGCACATAGCGACCAAGACTTTGTGAGACCAGCAAAACACACAAACAAGACGGTCATTACGGCAACATTGATCTGAATTTATTCAACCGCGCTCGCGCGAGCTTTGGAGGTTCTTGGTAGATTGCGGTCTACGGTGCTTTGGGTAGCCGCTAGGAGTTCCCATGGCATCAATTAGCGTGTTGAGCTCTGGAGGGAAGGGTGTTATGTAGAACTGAGGTTAGTAGAATTCGGAACTGTAACTTTGTTGTGTTCTAGTTAGGTATCTACTTAGAACCTAGAACTGAACCGGCACAAATTGCTTCCAACTCCAAGCAATTGGAGTATCTACTTGAACTCGATCAATTACTCCGAATACGTTAATTTGATCCAAGCTCGATCGTTGGGAAACAGCTTGAATGAGTTGAGGTGTTGAAAATGTAGTGTCCCATCAGAGAGGGACATTCAGAATCAAATTCAATCGAATTCATGAATCATCTCTGCGGTTAACTGTACAAGGTAGGTCTGGCCGCTTGAGCGATTGTGATGTATCAATGCATTTCAGTGGTACAATTCAATTGTTAACATTGGCAGGAAGGTATTAGTTATTACCAAATCTAAGGTATTCAGTTGACCCCTTCTAAAGATGCACTACACGGAAAAAAATCAATTCCCGAAATCGTGAATTGTGTTCATGAATTTGAGAATCACCTTTATAGATCAAATGCACCATAATCATAAATAGGTTTTTTCGTGGTTCTCACATTCATGAACAACAATTCACGATTATGAGAATTGATTTTTTCAGTGTATATATATTGATCAATCTGATCAACATCATGATCAATACCAATCTTGCTTTCATCGTTCAGCCAAGATAATCGTTACGGATCTTGAGAAGACGTCATTTTCTGAATACTTTTCAACGATACCACAACCACAAGACCTCCAAATCCATCAATATCATTTGATCAAAGACGATCACTTACGAAAACCCCTCGACATCTGGACGACCCCGAAAACCCACGCCCAAGTCCTTGGCCATGATTTCAGCGCTGCTCCAAGCTTTCTCAACGGATGTCGGAGCAGTCGGAAAAATCCCCTCGCCTCGTTCACCTCGCCGTCATCGAAGAATGCACCACCAACGGCGCGCGCGCATCGGCCGCGGACGTGATATATCGACTCTTGAGCAAGTTCAATGTCATCGCGCCGCGCGAAAAGCCGCGGCCCACCAACACACCAAGTCGCGATCGCGCTTCCACCCATACCAGCGCGCGCGCAGCGATTTTTCAATTTCTGTTTGGTTTTCCACGGCTTGCAGGCAGCAGCTACCGTCGGCCAAGTCGACGTAGTCGTGTTGGCGCAATCGAGTCTCGATCGTCTTCGACGACTGGCTGTGTGTACGACTTCTCCGCTAGACTCCGCTATTGACTCAGCGAGTTCGCACGGTGGTACTCCACGGAATTGATGATAGAGCAGCAATGTGATTCCACTCCAAGAAGATCGGCAGCGTAGCGTAGCAGCAGTACAAACACAGACGTCGCGTCAACCCAAAGGTGATCGAATGTGTAATTAAAGAGCGTCGTTTATGGCGTTTCAATGTCAACATGACCTTTGACGACGGCGTTGATGGAGTCGACGTCGGGTGACAATGGTTTTATCGCCAGCCGAAACTAGGCCATCTGCCGCTGGTCGTGTTCAACGAGGGGGTTGATGGAAAGTTGTCGTGACCCTCTGCGGTGTGGAGCCTTGATTTTGGAGGTAGGGTTTTCTAATCGCTTTCAAGTTCAAGTTCAGGCCGGGGTTTTGGAAAAGTGAATCACTAGGGAGGCAGATGGTGACATGACTAATATTTGATAAATTTTTGAGTGGTGCAACCGCCGCAGATGGTCGAGAATTGAGAGGTGTTACCATCGAACCTAGAGGATAATGCACTTGAATTACCGACCTACGCTCATTTACACTGATGATCCTCATTGGTTTTGACAGCTGTTGAAATCCGTTTCTAAAACCAGACAAAAATTAAAGCGGCCAGGCCTACTTCCTTAAGTTAATCGCAAAGACGATTCGTTGAAATTGATTGAGACTAAGCACGAATGGTCAATCAGCACAAAACACTGAGTTTGAATGTTGGACCCTGCCACGAATCAACTTTTTCAAGCCACACATTTAAAAGTCACCTTCTGACGATTGACGTGTACTTTTTTTTCGGTGTTTGCATTCGCGCCCGAAAACTTGATGCAATACGCCGCCACCGCACCAAGAACAAACTTAATTACCATTTTACGCCGCACCGCACCGGCGGCGTTCATCCTCCCTCGAGTCACCATCGAAGTAGCTAGAGGTCAAGCTCAACGCCAGAATTTGACGGACGCTGTGATTTTGCAATTCAATTTGGTGGTTCCTTTCGCTTGAATTTGAAAATTTGATTTTTAGGAGTGTTTTATTTTAGAATGTCACTCTGTAAACCTCTTCGACCTTCTTGAACTCGATCAATATTTGAGGCATTTGAAGTTCTTCAATTTAGTATTCTTCCCAGAGTCGCCCCGTTCTACGGCACATCCGCTGAACCAACAACTTTATTTTAAAAGCTACTGTCATTGTCTCCCCACAGGTTCGCCAAATAAGCCATATCCAGCAGTCCGCGGGAACGATTCAATATTTACATTGACGGTTGAGGTACAGCACCGCCACCATCCTTAATGCATGGATATTGTCACTCTGAACCGAAATGACTCTCGGAGCGTCGAGTCCGGCCAGGCTTCCTTATACGGTATCGCACCGCCGCCGTTGACGATCTTAAATCCCGGAGTGCGATGACCACGAAGGCGGCGGCGTCATCGGGACAACCTGCCGTGACTAAGGAGATCTTGGCGCGTTGGCGTGCTGGCCATCAATTTAAATAAATGAATAACGAGGTTGCTGAAATTGAGCCGTTTTTGTCCAAGCGCGCGCGCCCCCGTCCAAATTAGCCATAATGATGTTTGTTGCGCGAAGATGTGGCGTTTTTGCAGGTACTCGCGACGATGCGCTGGACCTAAAATTAACCTGTTGAGAAGCGAAGGATGACGTGTGCGCGCACGATCCTGAACGACAGGCGGCGAGTCATGCGCAACTCGAGGTTGACCTTTAAGTAGGTCTTCAAACCGAACCTTCAGCTCTGGCAGGAGGGTTCGGGTGGCAACATATTTCTTCACCTCGCTAACGAGACGACGCTCTCTTGGCGGGTACGTACCGGTATTAGTACACCTCTTCTCGGATCGAACGCGGCGGCAGCAGCTATGGCCAATACAAAAACAGCGCGCGCTAAAATTATGTAATTCATGTCTAAATGGAACTGGTTTTGGGTGAGCTGCTTAGCGCGCGATCTGTGTGCACCTTTTGTGAGTGTGTGTCGTCATCGACCTCCCCTTAAGCTGCCGCGGCCAAATTCCCTGATAAATGTACCGCGCGCTCTATTTCTGCCGCAGACATTAGTCATGCACTGAACTCTGCGGCGACGGTGACCGACCAGAATTTGTGTGTTTGACATTGCTCAATTAACAGCAGCTGGGTTCGATCGCGCACGTGTCCGCAGACCCCACGGGAGAGACGGACGAGTGGTTGATAGGTCTGTCTACGCTCAAGACACTTAGTTCGGCGCGGCACGGACAGTCGATTAAAATAAGGCGCGCGCGAACGTGAGTCAAGAGATTACGAAAAGTATAGTGACCTCACCCAGCGCGAGCGATTCTGCAACGGTGGCGTTGACGAGCGCTGTGAGCAGATATCGCACGTACCTCCCAGAGTTCAGCGCGAATATCTAACCCCCCTAAAAACGCTGAGGTGAAGCAATGGCGATTGCACTTGAAAGATTTCAATTTTTCGAAAAGTGGTGGACGTCCGACACACGGGAAGGACACCCACTTGGCCAATTAGCATGCAGCGACTAATATTAATCGCCCCGCATAGAATAAAACTTACCAGCCGTCGGATCGTTACTTCGTTTATTTTTAAATACCGGTTTGCAGAGTGACGCGATCGAGCGCGACTTGGGGTAGTCGCCGCGCAATCTCGCTAGCCATAAACGTTGAACCGGACGGCGCGATGTTGTCAGAAGTTGTCGGTGAAGATTTTGTAAACAACTGCTGCGACGACTACCTGGCTGCGGTTGTGACAACCTTTGAGCGTTATTGAGATGTGAAAAATATTGCGATAAGCGAAATCGTAACGTTGTCGTTGTTGATATTGGAGGGACCATCGAGAAAGGGAGGAATCATCGACAAATCAAGAGTCGACTGTAAATTCATTGCGATTAAATCAAGCCACTTCCACTTAAATCTACAAACCGCAGCTAATAATCCAGAAATGCCAAGTTGCGCACTTGGGCGCGATGATGAAGTGTTGATACCTTCTCAAGTGCAACAAAGTTGACTTCCCACCGCGATGAGTGGGCCCTTATTTGCCAAGTATCAACATCCTGTACTAAAGTATTTTGCGAAAATATTTATTGCTCATACCCTGCTGAAAATTTATTAAAAATTAGCGTACAACGTCTCAACGAGAGTTTTTCCGCAGATTGACAGATTGCGCTCGAATTGACCCCTCCCCACTTGGGCGCAAACAATTAGCACCGATTTGTACTCGCCAAGTGAACAACAATTTTCAACTTGTTTGATTGCAGTAAAAAAGTCCCTCGACGAAACGTTTTCCGCTGTACCCGGCAGCCACAAGTAGTTTTATTGAAGTTCTTCCTCCTCCTGTAACGAGTTCAGTTTTTGGTTCAATAAAAAGGAAACTTTAAAATTCAGAACAGTTGCACTCTCCCTCGAAGGAGGAGGAAGGTTTAGAGGGACATCTGCGTCGGTGCGCGCAGCTGCACTGTAAAAAAAATTGTAATTGTGATTTTGAGTAGCTTTCAAGCAAGCTTCAGCAACGGATTTAACGTGGAAAATGTTGTAATGTTACATAGCAAACCCTAAAAATTTACATTAACTCCTGAAAAAGTGTAATTTTACATGAGATTTATGGTAATAGACAGAGCAACAAGCAATTCAAAAATGTTACATGGTAAGTCATGTAATTTTAAGAAACATAATAAACCTGCATTTTCTGTATCAAAATCTCAAATTTACTCAAGAATTGATCGAAAATGTTGAGTTTGTTCTATCTATGCTTTTGCATGTAAAATTACAGTTGTTTTTGTGTGTAAAACTCATTTCTCTAAAAAGCTGTTTAAAAAAGTAAATTTGCATGTAAGATTACAGTTTTTTTGTGTATAACTGGATAAATTTCTCATTTTTCTTACCGTGCACATCTGCACCACCAACCCATCAAGGATCTGGTGCTATTTGCCCTCGTTTCTGGGCACATTTTGGTGGAGGAGTTCAACGCAGAGTTCTTATTCGAAAGAGCTGCATCGTCCCTGCAAAGGACCTGACCGGGCGTGGACAAAGAAGCTCTCAGGTAGAAACTGGGCAAAATTATTTACTTTTATATACACTTTTTTCTTCTCTCGCGTTACGACGACGATGCACAAGGATTCGCTCCACGGTTGTGTGGGTGCGCTGAATTGTTCTCCTTTCGACGAGCTGTAGCAGCAGCAGCCGTAAAAGCATAAAAATCCAAGAACAAAGGTGAATCTTACAAAAGGAAATGAAAGAGGAAACATCTGCAACATTTTTTTTCTTCTCTCCTCTTGCTTTCCTTTGGTCGTCCTCTTTCGACTGTGTTGATCTTGATCCTCACCTTTGGATGCGACGACCTCCTGGCCCAGGATCGTTCAATTCATTAGAATAATATTTTGTTTGCTGCGCAAACGGTTCCCATCGGATCGGTTTCCTCCTCGAACTGTGTCGACAGAACTAACCCGGTTTTTCCCGGGGGTAGCGCCCACGAACTCTTCACTTAAGATAAGCAACAAGCGCTGCTTTTGATGGATCCGTCGAAAGTGTGAGAATTCGTTGACAGTCTGCATTAGAGGGAGTTCAAAGGAACGACGACGCGTTGGAATGCGCTGGAGTCCTTTTCAATCCGAGGGTGTTAAAGGGCCAGCAATTCCAGATGAGAAGTTTTCTCATGCCTCGGATCTCTCCGCAACCAGACTCGGGAGTTCTGCTGAGGCATGCGTAATAATCGTAATGAGAGGTCATTAAAGCCGCTCAGCACCACCGAAGCCATGATTTCCAAATTAATTTTCTAACAAAGTGGCGGCGGCGGCCATATTTGTGGCGTCGAACTCCAAGGCCAGAAACCAGCGGCGACCGTGAAAATTGGACTGCGAGAGAGAGAGGGAGAACCAAACCATAAAACCGGCGTTCATTGATGCATAGCCGTCCGCGTGGAAAAACGTCGAGTTGTGGAGTTTCGATTTTCCTCGGGGGCCCAATCGGAACGATTTTTATGTGTTTTCATGGCGGCCTTCGGCCGGGTGCCGCTTTTTTCTTCCACTGTTTTGGTACACTTTGTTTCAGTGTCAAATTGCCGCATAGCGGCGAACTGACCTTTCCACTGTGGTGAGATTGGGTTTTATTGCCAAAACCGGCAGTCACTTGCGTTGATCTCTGAGCGTAAGTTAACTTACTATTCCAGTTTAAGTTGAATTCTGTACAACCTTAAGCCAACTCTAATCAACATTCATGGCATAAATCTCACAGTAAAAAAAGTGTAAATTTTAAAGGTGTAAAATTACTTATTTTATGATGTAATATTACCTCAATTTAGACTGAAAAGGTGGTAAATCACTGAAAAAGAATTTACACATTTTTAGAGGTAAATGTGCAATACATTTTTGGGACATAGAAGATTTACACATTCCATCATGTAATATTACCATATTTTTTTTACTGTACAACACAGTAAAAAATAATGTAAATTTGAAAGGTGTAATTTTGGAAGGTTGAATATTACCTCTTTAATGTTGTAATTTTACCTCAATGTAGACTGAAAAAGTGGCATTACACCAGAAAAGTGGTAAAATAACACATTTCCAGAGGTAAAATAACACATTTTTTCTGACATGAAAGATGTACCCCTTCCCAGATTTTTTTGCTGTGTACGTTAAGTCAACTTGAGTTCAACTTCGATTCAAATTCAGTGTAATCTCTTTAAAGTTTAAGACAAATTATGGAGTTAAAATTTGTCAGGTTTGAGTCAAGTTCATGTAAAATTAATATCTGAAAACCAATATCAAGTCAGATCAATTCTACTGGTTGAAGTCATGTCTAGTCACATCAAGTCAATCCAAGTCAAATCCAACTTGGTCAAACTATGGAAACCTACGGCAATAAAACTCACGTTAAACCAGTTTCGTAAGGCAACAATTGCGGACACCCACTTGACTTTACCGTCTCAAGTTTCGGAAGCAATAAACCCATTATCCCTTTTCGGCTGTGGAGGTCAAAGGATTGAGGATGCAAATCGGTTCTCTTCAACAAGCAGCCTCAAATTAAGCCGCGATTGCACAACCTCTAAAGTGCCCAAAAAAGCAAACATAACCTGACCCCTCGTAAAATCATAAAAACCCAAACGAACTGCTGTGCCCAGAAGTGTTCAAGAGTCAATCTGCTTCTTAGCAGGACTGTACCAGCGGAGGTCCTCTCGCGTGACGAACGAAACGTTTCGGGACTCGCTTGGGAAGGATGCTGTAGCCTCCGAGATCTGTGTTTGGTCCTGCTAAAAAGTTGTGGTGAAATGAAACATCTGCCTCTGCTCGGCTGCTTTGGCTGGACCCAAAGAAGAAAACCAAAAAAAAAAATCTGACAAAGATCTGGGAGTCCCAGGTCAGGCAAAAAAAAAACGATCATGCGTACGAGAAGTACAGTTGAGAGAAACGATCTTTGCGTTTTTGGGAAATGATCCTTTTTCGGAGAAGAAAAACAACAACGTTTCAGGTCGGTCGGTGGACTCGAAGCGAAATGTGGAGATCCCTTGCAGGGATAAGCTGGTAGGGAAAAACTGCAGGAAGTTGGTCGGAATCCCTCAGTCGGCATTGCATCATTGATTCCATTAGTGTTGGGACAACACGCGGGTACCTGGAAAGGAGTCATTCTTATAGGATTATCCCAGAAAAAGCCCGTCCGCTGAGGCGGTCTTAGATACCGCAAACCGGTGAATTTATATTAATTTAATAATGGAGCAAAGCCAATTTAATTAAGTGTCATTCGCTTCGATGTGAGCAGCACACCGAATACTAATTCAATAAAGAGACCAAGTGTGGACACTTTCTTCGCCGCGAGCCACCTCCACCGCTGGAAGGTGGCCGGATTGGTTCTATTTAATTACGTTGTTCCAATTACCCTTCGGGGAGAGCGCGGCGCGCGCGGAGCAGATTCGTGCCAGCGGGACATTATCCTGCGGAGAGAGACGTCGTTGGCCGTCGCACTCTCTTGCTCCTTTTTATTAAATTTGTGCTTATTTAATTTACCTTTATCTAATTTGGCGTAATTTATTTCTCCACGTAATTTAATTTCCATTAGGGTAATTAGCGAGGTGTGCTGTCGATATATCGTAACAGAACGTTACGCGTCACGTCGAAATGCGGCAATCGAACCGCGGAGAAGGTAATCTAATAAGGGGTTTTCGAGCGGATGACTTTGAAGATTGCCTTCCTGAAGTGCACGTCATCTAATGTAAACCATGCTAGAACAAAAACAAACCTGTTCCCTTTCCCTAACCTAGAAGGGACAACATGACCTGTAAATTTGTCTGTCTGTCTGGTGGCCTACATTTTATTGCCAACAGATGTCAAGCGACGATGTCGTATCTGCTTTGTACTTCCTTTTCCTGAGACTTGCACTGCTGGGGAGTTGGTGAAGACCTGGAAAACGAGAGAGAAAATTGTTTTCTTCCTCGTTTCGGGGCTTCCACACGCGGCATGGTGGCGACTGCTGACGAGAAATTATGTTAGAGAAGCTCATTTGTTGACTTTTTTCTACTATGCTCGCTTCCTAGACGAATCCTAGACGAATCCTAGACCTTTTACCTACCCAAAAAGCATCCAACTTTGAACGAAACTTATTCGAAGATACCGTGGAGAATTTCCCTTACCCTCTTAAAAAATAGGGCATCAACGCTTTCTCGTCTTGCAAATCCTTTCCCTTAACCCTCTACTGCCCAATTTTTTTTTCCAATATTTTTATTTTTCCCGTGTTTAGGAGGTCATTTTGAGCAACTTTTGTTCTACGAAAAACTTTACTTCTCTTGTTTTATGTTTTTCTTGTTTTATTTTTAAGTATTTTAATTTGCATTTATCTTGTTTATTTTATCTTTGTTTTTGGTAGTATTTGGCCTATTCTACCACCTCCTATCATTACATTCTACCTATCTAATTTTTTCATGTTCATTTTTTTGCTTGTTTTTCACATTTGCTGCTATAAAATGGTACCATTATCATTTAAATTGTAAAAAAAAAATGCGTAGAGGCATAGTCTGGGACACTACAAAAATTACTGCATACTTCTTTTTACTTAAAATATTGGAAATGTTAGTAAAAAACACAGCCAAAGTTGTACCCTAAAAAAATGACATTTTTAAAAACATTGGCAAAGTCACATAAAACAAGTTAAACTTCGAACCCTTAAATTGTCTAAAATTTTAAGAGTTCTTCTTTCCAATGTTTTTTGAAGATCAAAAATTGGTTGAAAAATGGATTTTTGGCGATTTTTTTAATCGAAGCCCGTCTAAAGGCGGGGTTGGGTTGTAGAAGGTTAACATCGGTGGAGATGTGGAGATCTTTTAAAATAAATATGATTACATTTTTCAACCGAAGTCCACACCCTGCAACGTTTAAACAGCGTTGTGACAATCGACTGTCGAAGAAGACTCCAGCAAACGAAAATTGCTGCGGTTTAAATGCGGAGCCACCACTCTCAAGTTGACAGTTCCTGGTTAATCTATCGCGTAAACATTAGGACGACGTTGACGGCGTTGGTTCGTTTACAGCCGGAGATAACTTACGAGACAAGGAAATGTTTTGAGGTTTCCGATTTCATGTGCGCTGTGGTGTGGCTACCGGATTTGATTTTTTTTTCTGTTTGTGGGAAATGTGGGTTATCTGTGGTGCGGCTGTTCAAAGTTTTTGGGGAAGATAGTGCGGCTTCGAAAACTGCAGTAGTTTGTTTGCCCACTTGAAGTGTTCGGTAGTCTTATTTGCATTGGTTGAGCAAACCGAACGTCGGCTACGTCGATAATAAATTCCAAATCGCTAGCATGACTTTTTGCGCCCATTTTTCGTCCCACTGACAGATTGTGCCGATCGAAATATGTCGTCTGCAGAGATTGCGATCTCCGTCGAGTGCTTGCAAATGAGTTGCCATTTGGAGGAACGCGATCTAGATATAGGTGTTCTCGACGAAGTCGTTTTTGCAAACTTTTGCATACTGCACGTGGACCGAAATGTCCCAACCGACGAATGTCAATATATCTCTGCGCCCGCCGCGCCGTATAGAATAGATTAGTTTGGAAGCAATAAATGCACAAATCACGCCGAGGCAAAATGTCGCGAGCGCGCGTTTTTTTTTTTGCGCAGCTTTATGGAAATTGAAATCTGCAATACTGTGTGCAACCAACTGACCAGCAGCGTTTGCAATACACCCGGGGTAAATTGAACCACCATTTGTGTTGGTACAAATGGATTGCACCCTCAGTGCCTTGGCATCTCCATTAATCTCCCCGAGTTGAGTGGCTGGAAGCTGATCGCATTTGAAAAATGTGTTATGCTGTCGCCGTTGTGATGTTTTGTCGCAGTTCAATTTTTAAAATATTTAAAATCAGAAGCACAATAACGTGCAATGTTGCCACTCGTCATACATTTTTGCCCCACAAAACTTCAAACAAGTGCGGCAAGAGAGTTTTCAGAGCGAATATATATATTCAGATTTTATATATATTCAGAGCGAAAAAATGTCAACCTTTAAATCGATACCGAGCGGCGAGGGTGCTGTCATCGGATTTGCATGCTGTCACCCAGGTATGACAGCGAGGTTCTGTACAATCAACAATGCTAATTGTTTATGACGGGGGACGATTAATAAATACACCGTTTTGCGAAATTCGCCAACTCTGAACGGTATTGCTCAATGCAGTTTAGCAGTTGTGTGTGTTTTTTTGTATGCTAATCTGGCGGGTGACATTTCCTTTTGTTCGATTTAACCATTTTATGTTCATGATTGATAACTTTTCGTTTTTTCTTTCTCTCTTTTTTCTTCTAGGTAAGTTTTGCAGAAATCGGAGAATGGCACCCAGGTGACGGACAGATGGAGCGTGAGAAAAAATGTCATGGTTTGTTTGCTAAGCTGAGAAAGGTCACGGTTTGGCCGTCAAAATTACGATCTTTTGATCCAATCTGGTAGCGTTTTAGTATTTTTTTATGATGGTGAAAAAAGTTCAGATATAATTAGTTAACCCTCTCAAAAAAAATATCATGATAAAAACCAATTTTAACCGTTCAAAAAGCATTTTCAGTAATGCTACTGTCAAAATTTTCAAAAATATTGATGAATTCATGAACATATTTTTTTTCTAAAATTTAACTTTTATGATTTTGGTCCCATTATTCAAAATTTGTAAATTGCCTTCAAGATACACAGCAACCAAGGAAATTGTTGTTTTTTTCTTCCAAAATTCTGAACTTACGGTCCCAATGCTCCATTAATATGATTAAAAAAATAATCAAAATTTGCTGTAAATAATTTTATATACAGTACTTAATGGGACAAATTTAAAATTATACCGATAGTTTCTGTATTTTTCAGAATACTAAAATGTGTTTAACAAAAATCTCTGGCTGATGACTAAAAATACGAAACATCGACGTTTTTCAATGTAAAAGCTAATTAGTTCACAATTGATTCCCCACGTTTTTTTAATTTAAAATTTATATTTTCAGCAATCATGTTTTTGCTCGTTATTTTTTTCAAATTTCAGTCACGAAATTGCAAAACATCAATGAATTCATCAATATATTTTTCTAAAAGTTACTATTACCTGATTGTTGGTCTCATTGTAAATAACCTAAAAATTAAAAGAAAATCAACGTTTTGCAATGTCATGGTAATTTCCAATCGATTCTTGATGTTTCTTTTAACCCTTTGAGGCCTGAATTTAAAAAAAATATTTATAGATGGGAAAATGATATTCATGGCCAGAAATTATAGGGTAGTTTTGGAAATTTTGATATTTCAGGCCTGAAAGGGTTAAGGTTGAATTGCTATTTTCAACAATTCAATAATTATTGCATTTGATCGCACTGCTTGCTTAGAGCGAATCCTAGACCATTTATCTAAAAAAAATCCAAATGCAAGCAAAAATGTTCTGAAGATACCGTAGAGAATTTCCCTATTACCCTATGAGAATTACCCTATGTGTGCGGCGAAGATGGTAGAGATCATCAAATGAAATCTGCCAAGGTTTGAAAATCTCTTCTGATTAGTATCACAAGTATCACATAAACATGACGAAAATAATTCTGAAATTTGTCAAATCATCATCTCCCAGCAAAGTGAAAACTGACTTTGACAATAGGCAATGATTTCAGATTGTACAATTTGTCCAGAACTATAAAAACTTTAAAAAATAAGAAGAAAAATATTCGCAATTCGCAATTTTCAGTGTAAGAACGGGCCTTGACCGATCTTATGCACCAGGTTCCCGACGAACACGCACTGCCCTTACACCTACATCTCACCCTTGCTCTGAGTCAGTACGAGCAACACGCTAGAACACGCTTTGAGTGTTCGTGCCAGGCATGCACACCTTCTTTTCCGGTTACGCATTTTAACTCGGCCGGGGGTGGTACATTACGTAGGGTTTGATGTAAGTATAAGCGCCTAACCATTTATAGTGTGCCTATCAACTTTCATTAAAGCAAAAACTGTTATATTTCTATTTTGAATTCAAAAACTAATTGTTATTTACTGTGTATTGTTTTCTCTTGAAATCTTTCCTAGTGCTGAATCGTGTTTATCTGTTGCTATTTCTTTTGTCGCGGTGTTGTGTTACAATATTTTGGTCCTAAGCATTTTAGAAAAGTTTTTCAAAAGTACAATAGTAATATTTGTGTTAATCCTTTAATCATTCCATAAATTGAGTAAGGGCTCGAACCTCACTTGCTTAAGAAAAAGGTGAAGTTTCAAAACAATGGACAGTGAAGGATATATACTATGTAAAGAATCAATAGTAAAAGGAAGATAGTAATTTATGAAGTAGACATAGAAATTAACAATAGTTAATAAAAAGAGGTAACAAACAAGCTTAGATTGTATTGAGGGCAATTTACAGGGAAGATGAGAAATTATTCAAATAGATAAATGAAGAAAAGGCATATGATAAACAAAATTGACATCGCTGCCAAATTAAGGGAAAGCAGACTTTTTTTTTACAGCAGCATCAATTGGTAAAATAGAGTGGAAAAACGTTGAGAAATAAGAGAATCAAATAAGTAAAATCGAAATCAAACGGAGGATAGTAAGCAGAAGCCGTTTTAGAAAATCAGTGAAACAAAATAAACAGAAGATAGCTGTTAGCTGAAATGGAAAGAAGAGAAACCCCGTTCTGCGATGCTCAGGTACATCCACAGCAGTTGACTCAACATACTGCGAATCAAAACAATACCGTCTACAATCACAAATTACTTCCCATTCCCACATTGACGCGCCCCTTTCTTTTAGCCGTCTCGACTCTGACCCTCGCTGGTCAAAGGTTTACGAGTCGTTTCCACAGGCCACCAGCTAGGTTACACCTTGTCATCATGATGACTAAACCAAGCCAACGTGGAGGTAAGAAAATAGGACACTTGCAAGGAACCAGAGCCATGCTGTTTTGTCCAAACAGAACTACGGAAGTAGTTGGGCTCCTTCCGGGATGTTCCTCGCCTGGGTGTGTCAACCGACGAGTATCATCAGTATCATGCACCCTTGGCCTGCTAAAAAAAAAATAAGAAGAAAAATATAAAACAAAAAAGATAACTTTTTCGCAAAACAAAAATTGCTCAAACTGACAATAATCTCTGTTATACTGTACAAGTCGACTCACCTATAAGTCGCTAAGTCGAGTCGCGATCGCTCGCCCAATCCTTTCTGGCTGTAAGCAAATGTGTTGCATAAATTCTGCAAAATCTCAAAAATTGCGCAACACCTTCGAACTGACCGAAGCTCTCTCCCTCTTCGTTCCAAGATCGATCAATGAAGTGTACCACACCAGCGCAGATTAAGTGGATTAGATTAATCGTACGAACGCCTCCATTGTGTCGTCGTCCAGCCGGGGGAGTCAAATGTCAAACCCATTACCGCGCGGGACTGAAATTACAAACCACCGCGCGCGCGCGGTCAGGTCAAGCAAATAGGGAAGAGCCCAGCGATCCCTTTCTCGAAGAGATTCGAGTACAAGTGCCAAGCTTGTTACATGAACGCGCGCAAAAGGGCAGCAGCAATTCCCTTCCTAGTTGCACTAAATGGCACGAGAAAGTCTCTCTTACCCAACAGGCAGGGGGGCGCTCAAACAAGTTTGTCAAACTTCCTATTTATTTGGATCGCGCGCGCGGTGTAATGATCTATCGACAGGGACCTGCGGCCGTTGCAACGCCAGTTGAAGGGTTTCGTAACTAACAATTTCGCACCGTGCTGCAATTCAACAAATTCGCGGAGAAATGGCAAACGGGCTAGTCGTTGATCGGCGTTGTTACAGGGTCTAACGGTAGTTAGTCGGGGTGAAACTTTACCAGAAAATGGGCGAAATAACAGATTTCCTGGCTGTGCTCGACGGATGAGTTTCGACACCCGACACGATTCGCATAAATTTCCCATCACCTGACTACATTTATGAAATTTCCAGAGCTATACCTCGCCGAGTGACGACGACGACTTGGAGAGTTTGAAGTCGGCGCGCAATTAAAAGAAAGTGTGCCTCACCGCGTTGTGCATAGTCAATTTCATGCATAACCATCAACGGGTGTGGAGTTGGGGAGTTACGCCAGAGGTTGCTTTCGCGCGCGCAGAGGAAGGCGAATGAACTCTCCAAACCATACTGTTGGTCGTTGGTGTCCCCCCCCATCTCACTTTTGGGGGTAGCCGAGAGTCACTCTTCCGCCTTGTTATTCGCTGCACATAACCTCAAACTGGCCGCGCGCGCGGCTTTAGCTCTGAAGAAGGAAGTTGGCGCTGAAACCAAAGAAACTAGGAAGAGTGGTGAGCGTTGCACGCTCGCAAAAACGACGACTTGGAAAAAAAACATCGACAAACTTTAAGAGATGGATCTCTTTCTCTTCCATGACGGAGAAGTGGTTGGTTGGTTGGTTGGTTGGGGCGTTATGAAGTCTCGATCCCCAGGTCGTTGGCCTAGCTGCTGCTGTTATGAACGTGTTATGCTTTGAGGCAGCTATGTGGGTTACGAAATCATCTTGGGGAAAGGTGGCGTGAAGATGCTTTTTGGGTGAAAGAGTGTGTTGTGGAAGCTATCACTTGGCTTGGGTGATATGACCTGGAAAACGCCGCCTAGCGATGATAGCTGGCGAAATTTGGATAGTGTGTTACGAGGAATTGATGCATGCGAGATCACGTTTTGTGGAGTTCCAGTTTTGAATGTGTTATCTCATGTTGCTGCTCATCTAACGTTTGATGTTTTCGTTGTAACTCGTTCATCCGAAACCTCAAATATCCTTAATTCGATTATCCAAAGTAAAATTATCTAAACAAAATTCGGATAACCAAGAGACTTTTTTTTTGTATTTTATTCTATTTTTAAAATTTAATGAACTTGTAATGATGCAGCCGACTCTCTGGTTGTTGATCGTCGCTGTTTCAATATTGCTCCTTCTATCGATAATCCTTTCGCAGTCGCTTCAAATTGCATACTTCGATGTTCTTTGTGTCTCGATATTCTCTCTAACTAGATGAATCCCTCTCTCGATTATTCCTCAGATTTCATTTGCTCCAAAAATTCTCTCCGTTTCTCAATGTTTTCTCTTTCTCGTGGATTGTGTAGACATTTTTATTTGCGAAGCGAAGCTTTAAAGGGAGTTTGACATTCATTTGCTTCTGTTTGCTAGATGTGGCCATGATTTTCTACAATACCTGGGTATCAGGAAAAATATATTTTTAATGGAGTCTTAATTTGCATCCTCCTTTAAACTGATGCTTCTCTCCCTCGATACTATTACCTTCGATATTAACTACAAGAGAATTGACCTCGTAATATTTTTTTTTGTAAAAATCATATTTAAATTTAAAGTGAAATAAGTTTGTAAATTTTATTTAAAATACCTAATGTTGGCATATCAGCTCTTTAAGAAGTGAGCTGTTTAAATAGTGAAAATCGACTAATTTGATTAAATAATGACCGAATCTTTATCATGCCAAAAATTAAAAAAAAGAAGATTGGGGGACTTAAAATTTTCCTGTTTTCTCATAAAAATACCGATATTAAAATATGAATCAAAAGTTTTCACATTTACTATGTTTTTTTTTCTACACAATTGGCTTTAATTGTTGATAAATTTTTGAATTCTGTTTCAAAAACACAAAACAGAGTTTCGAAATTATAATTTTTAACAACAACTTCGTAGTTGAGCAATTCTCTCCAAATTTCGGAAATGGATTTTATATGTATTTTTTTATTGTGTTCAAACTTTTATGGGAACTTCCCTATGACCAAAATAACATTTTTTGTCATTGGTTCACTTATGCTTGTCTAAATACAATTTTGGCAGCCGTGCATGCAAATATGGTACGTAAATATTCCAAAATATGTATTATTTGCCGCCGAGTTATTTCAAAAACTCTTTTTTAAACAGATCTTGTCCATTTTTTTACTACATTAAATATTTAATTTAAAATCTAAAAGTACTCTACAGAAATTTGGATAAAGTGCACCGTTTTCAAGACAAGGCTGCTTGATTTTTAAGATAAAATTTGTAGTTCTCCGTATTTTTTTAATTAGTCTTTGAGTGACCATCTCTAAAAAAAAATCGAGTCATTTACAAAAAAATCCGGAAATTTCGCCTAAGAAATATTAAATTGTACCTCTGAAAAATTTAAAATGTTTTCTAATATTTTTTTTTATTTTTTTTTGAAAATTTATGTAGGTGTAAGGGCAGTGCGTGTTCGTCGGGAACCTGGTGCATAAGATCGGTCAAGGCCCGTTCTTACACTGAAAATTGCGAATTGCGAATTGCGAAAATTTTACCTTTTTAAAAATTAGTGAATAATTCCAGATAATTATGATGTTCCAAAGATCTCGTACTATGGTCGTGGTACAATCGGTTGCCGAATTTCACAACTTTACCATTACAAACAGGTTGCGGCACTTGGGCAATTTGTCCTCGCCACTTGGCCAATCGCCCACCTGAGCACGGCGCGCAACCTTTGTTTCGGGGCGCCCTCACGTCCAAAACCTCGGGAGAGTCCCCATGCTTCGCAATATCTGCCAAAAATGTTGCTTTCTGTGCATGCTTTCTTGCGAAAATTACCACCACACCGTCGTCGTCGTTTGTATACCTACGTTGGGTTGCAAAAATAAACATCAACTGAAATATCGATATTTCATAACCCAGCGACGGCGGCCAAAAGCCCCCATCCTGGCCCTACCTCCGTAATTCCCCGTTCACCCTCCCCGGAACGTGTTGTTGACGAAATTTTGCGCAAAAAAAAGTCACCACCCTGCACTCGGGACGCCGCCCCAAAAATAGGCGAAAAGGTAAAGGAACTCGCGGGTCGTCGAAGGGGGGGTTAGATTTAACCGCGTTGTGTCTCTTCGCGCCTGAACAAGGTGTAAACCTCAGCCGATTTGGCAATCACGGTTGACTGCACGGTGCGATTGACCACACACACACTTGCTGAATAAAGTCGTCCACACCGCGGTGGTGACCATAATTATGGACGCGCACAGCTTTTGGTAAACCTGCGAAATGTGTTCCCATGGCTTTGCGTCGCGTTGCAGAGCAGACTTGCAGACACTTGCATCAATCAGCAAGAAACCCGTTTGGGGAAATTCGTGTAGAGAGCGCCACGTAATCTACCCGGGGCTGGAGAAAACGGCCCAACGAAATGTTTCAGCTGCAGTGTTGCACCAGATATGCACGCGCGTTGTGCAGGCCTGGATTGGTTGGATAATGGCGCGAAAATTTCCGCGTTTTTGTACAACTAGAGTGCGCAACTTAATGTTGCGTTACGCAGCTTTCGTGTCAATTGCCGCAGAACGTAACTTGCGGCGAGTGTCAACAGCTGGCCGAAGCTTCCTGTGTCCAGCAGTGATTGGTTATTCAACTCACCGAACTGAGCTCTCTCCCTTCATTTAATTGAGCTTGTAATTCAAAGTAAACCTGCGCAGCCACTTCCTATCTAATTTGGTTTTCTCCCCTCCTCTTTCGCGCGACTGGACTGCGCCAAGAACTTCCTGTTCTGCGGCCGTACAATGAACACGAAACCATAAGGCACACCACCGACTTCAGGGGCATTGTCTTGCGCCGGGCAGCAGGCTCACTTCCGCCGCTGGTTCATTGTTTGCTGCACACAAGTCCAGCGCGACGACTTCCTGACCGATAAGTTTTGTCAAATGGGACTCTCCCCGCTGGGGGAGAGTTGGTATTGTTCCAGAGCGGATGCCAGGGGTTGGACAGTCGCGTGGCAAGTGGAGATTTTTTGGGTAGATTATACCGCACCTGCCCAGTTTATCATAACCTCAAATGACCACTAGAACTCTCTACGAATTGCCACCTCATAAGCTAGCTCGCGAAACCCTGAACGACGACTGCTTCGCTTAGAAATCCCCGCAAAGCAGAGGAAGTACAGTACGCGCGAAACAAAAACAGAACAAGGAGGAAAACATCGCGAAAAGCCAGCAAAATTCGCGAATTCATTCGCGTTACACTGGATCTAAGCGGGAACACGATGGTGTAGTTTTATGGACTGTTCAATGACCCCTTCGCCGTTGAGGTCCAAGCCCAAGAGGGGTATCGCCGTAATAGCGCGTTCTCCGTTTCAATTAGCTACTTTAGCCGGAAGATAGTTACTTGTGAGTGGGAACGCAGCAAAAAAGAGGGATTGGGAAGCGAGAGATTAGCGTTGAAATGAGTGGCTGAAGTTGCGAAAAGTGTGGCAAAATTGCAACACTTGGCCGATCGATCTTCGCGCAAAAAAAGAAGACTCTTTAGCAATTATGTCGATGAGATCGTCCGATATCGATACCATGAATTACAAATTGACAGTAACGAGGTTCTGAATGATTGGAGTTAGTAATAAGCGAAAAAAGAAAAAAACAACGTTTCGACCCACACGTGAACTTCCTCAGGGTCTGATTCATCGCATTAATTGAAACCCCTTTCAATTAGGATCGCAGTAGCTCATTCGACTCAAAGATCACGCTCAATTTCTGCAAATGCCGCGAAAATGTGCACAAGATCTTAACTGGCCGCACAAACTGCTACGGGATCGCCGCAAGTAGCTACATTGGCCGTTGAACCGCCAAGTGTGTGTGTTTACCTCTCGCGATGTGCAATAATAGAGTAATAATAATCGCCGCCCTGTGTTGAGCACTGCTCTACGTTGGTCTTTTGGGGCCCGGCAAGGCGGCGTGGACACATCGGACAAGATCCCTCTCGTTCGCTATAAATATCACGCGGCATTTATTGGCTCGCGCGCGCACACAGAGTTGAATTTGGGGTGCACTGTGAAACGAGTCTCCAGAATCCCACTAAGTGGACACCTCGCACAAAGGTGGCAAAATTTCTCACAGTGTCCAACGCCTGGTGGACCGTAATTGCAACATACGCACTTGGTTCGGCCAAGCCAGTAGGTACCATACCAATAACTGAGCAACGAGCAGTCAAATTTCGATCAGCACAGTCACCATAAATAACATCAGGATGTAGTAAGAGCTGGCTGGCCCAGTAGCCGCGATGGTGGCGGTGCAAAATCGAAGAATCGAAGTACGTGGAATGGCGACGACGGTGGTGGGCAATTGCAAATCATTGCAGTTTATTTGTGTTGCAGTACTTACGGGGTAATTTTGGTCACAGAGCTTGCGCAGATGAACTGTGAAGGTATTTCGATGGACTTGGTCTAAGAATGAAGAGTTATACGGGATATACTTTTCCATAATTTCGTAGCCGGCCTAGGGATATATGACCTTTGTTCTAAGTATGAAAAGTTGAGTTCAATACACCTCCAAGAACTGCTTAAAGTCTGTACCGAATCTGTGCCTTCAAGAATCAAACCTCAATTGGGCAACTTTGTATTTGGTAATATCAACCAACTCCACGTACATCGCCGCAACGGCGATGACAGAACGCGACACCCGGTGTGGTATTTGTACAGTATGATTTATGCTCGCGAGTTTCGCAGCTCGAAGCGTCCATGTTGGCACCTCCGCGGGGAAGGACGTGTGAACCACCACCGAGAGATCCAGCCAAATGGTGTGAGCACGAGTCGCGCTGTGTCAAGCCTCCCTAGTTGACCTAATCGCATTTGTTTATGAAGCGCGCTAAATTGGCCAACTTATGGGGTAATAATTGTGCAGACTCAATCATTTGAACGTACCCCTCACCAAGTTGAGGGTGGTGTGATTGATGAGTGGTGAGGAGCTCGCGTCAACCCTTCCCATTTAGGGTTGTGATTAATGTTACATCGTTAAATCAAGACATAAATGTTGTACTCCACACGCCGCGGCTTCTGAGGTTGCTCCACTCTCTGCGCGAGGTTAAGCCCAAGAGACACACACATATATATTTTCAAATTATTCCTTCCCCCCAGGTTGCTCATGGCCTAAGTGAGGCCAACTTAGTGGCAGTCACCAACCCAGACGCCCCGGTAGACAAACTAGGTGGCGGTGGCTTACGAAATTGTGTCTTTCTTTTGGAACACACCAATAAGTGAGCGAGCCACTTTGGGTTCGTTCGATTCAGTGTATCGAAAAAGTGAATTAAAACACACTCCGTCGTCGCCGCATGGAAATGGGACTGGGCTCTCGAGAATGATCACAGGCGAGTCCGTGTTGCCGCCAACTTGCGAAATGGAGTACGTGGCGGCGCGAAAGTCTTGTAACTTTTAAGGGTATTGAGTTGGGCGATCTACAGAGGCAATCGTTGTCCTGGGAAAACTGTGATCATTAATTAAATGTTTTCATTTTTATAGCCAAACGCTTTAAAGTAATCTCTTGGTTGGAGGTCAAATTAAACAACACGTGACTTCGCTTCGCTTGGAGACGGTGATTTTAGCGGTTTGCAGTCTGGATTTCGCCATGTGGATGAAATGATTTTTCTAGCTCAGGTTGCTTAGGAACTGATAATTCTAGATTCAATTTCAAACAACCAAATTTTTTTTCCAAATTTTCAAAAGGTCCTATCTGCAAAGGGAACCCATGACTCATAGGTTGTTTTGAAAATTTACTCTGGAATTGAGAATAAAAACAACTCCACAGTCATTCATTGCCAGCCGCTTCCATCTTCACTGCGCACCACACGGAGACAAAAGAGTTCCAAAAATCGTGAATAACGAACAAAGTGTTCAAATTGCATGGTACGTTTTTCAAAAAACTTACCATGGAACTTGAACAATTTGTTCGTGGTTCCCATTTTCATGAACACTAGTTCACGCTTTTCGGATCATTTTTTTCTCCGTGGACATGGAAAAGGATTTGGAAGACGGAAACTGTTGATTAGAGCGTCCAATTTTCCGGGGTTAAAAATTTCCCGGGAAACGGGAAATTTTCAGCCAATTTCCCGGAAAATCCCGAGAAATTTTAAATTTATTGAAAATTGTCATGATCTTGATTTAAATTAATATTATGCAACAAAAGTTTATAGGACATCAACATTAATGGTTTAAATAAGTGTGAAGATCAATTAACAGCTTTACTGCATGTAAAAAATCATTCAACTACAAGAAAATGTATTTTGGTATTTTTTTTATGAAAAATGTTAAACTTGCCTCTGTGACCAGTTTCTTGAAATGAGAAAAAAACATGCAGAAATTATGTTTTTCAAGACAAATACTGGTTTCAGCTCTTGAACAAGTGGTAAAGCTTTTTAGTTTTGGTTTTACCTCAAACAACCCAATGTTTTCAAATATTTGAAGCAAGCTTTGAATATATTTTTGCATTTTTTGAGAACAAACAATAGATAGTAATTTTCCAATGATTTTTTTTGTATTATTATCCAACAGGATTTAAATTATACGATAAATTAACATCATTCCTCAAAAAGTCTTCTATTTTTTCACATTTAACCCTCTAACACCTGTAGTTGCACCAGTGCTCCATAATTCTTTTATTTCAAATTGTAATTTCTTTAGTACTAGGTTGAATTAATTCGTTTTGCGCAAATTCGATTTTCATCTCATTTGATCATGGTAAACAAAAACGTAATAAAATCTCAACTTTAATTTGGAGGTAAGGAGTTAATATTGTTTTGATAAATTATCATCAATATGTTAAAAGCTTACCTAATTGTAATAATTTAATACTCATTAAGCAAGATCTATTCCCAGTTGCTTCAAAAGTTAATACTTTCAGAAATAATTCTGATATCATAATTTCTGATAATCTGATTGATTATATATAAACCAAACAATACATTTAATTGAACAAAGTCATGTTGAGTTTGTTCATTTATTATTTTTTCAGACCATTTAAAAAAAAAAGTTCCAAAAATTTAAGAAAATGTATCCTTCCGCTTGAATTTCGGGAATTCCCGGGAAATTTACAAATTTCCCGGGAAACGGGAAATATTTTTTTTTGGAAATCCCGGGAATTCCCGGGATTTTTTCCCGGGACGGGCAATTGGACGCTCTACTGTTGATGTTCCACTTTTTTAAGTAGATAAGGGAAAATCTCCACGTAATGCCCAAACAAGTTTCGCATGGAGTTGGACGGTTTTGGGAAGGTATACGGTGCTAAGGTGGTATAAGCCATTGGCATGACATTTTTAAGTGCTTAGATTTTATTCTCAAGGCAATCAATCGGATGGACAAAATTGATGAACGTGTTTCATGCATATTTTGACAGAATAACTATCACTTAATGGAGCAATACCTGGATGCCAATTTTTGTAGCATTTCTTTTTTTGGATGTGATATGTGATTATGAAAAATTACATATGCAACAAGTGAGAGTAAAATGAAAGTGAAAAAAAACATTTTCTCTTAGCCATGGGCGATCCTTTGTTTAATTATCCAAAACGCTCACCCGTTCATTCATAAACTAATCCATATCAGCGATTCGAAATCACCATTATGATAAATTAATGGCACAGAAAACAATGAAACTGGGTAGGAAAAAGCTGCAACAGGTCGTTCACCTGCTCATCGTCGTCGTCAGTGATAGACGGAAACCCAATCTCGTTTCGCTCACTTTTCTTCTCCAACTCTGCACAAAAGGGAAAATTTTCCCCGTCGTTACGCACCATGAAAACGCAAGAAAATGGCATTTTCCCTACCCACCTCGTGTTGTGAGCGGGGGAGCTATTGTGCAATCGGACTTTCTCGTCAACGAAACTTCCCTTTCGCGGTGAAACTTGCTCAACTTGTCGAACAAAACTTGGCGAAAATGTGTGCCATTTGCGCGATACCTACGCGAAAAGAAAGATAAGTCGCCTTTTTTTTAGAACGGAAATGCTCAATTCCACGCCCCAGACAATGAAGAGTTGCGAAACGTGTAACTGGCGAGGTCGTTGTCTCAGCTTTCTTATCAAGCTTGGGCTCAATTAGTTGTGTGTTGTGAGGCGTAGGCTTAACCCTTAGCTCAGCAATGTAGTCATATTTAAAAAGATCATCTGAGAACTTTTATCACTAACAAAAGTGAGACACGAAGACGAAAATCTCCTTCAAACTCTCAAAAGATCATCAAAGAGTAAACGATATTATCTTTGATCATTCTGTTATTTGCCTCGAAATCGAAATTTCTTCTGAATACTAAGTTATGACTAAGTTTTCGCGCGTGAGAGTAGAGCGATCTAGTCTCTTCGTAGTTTCTCTCTCAGTGAGTACTCTGTGAAACTCTTTTAAAATTTGCGAGAATCATAATACTTACCATGTAAAAAAATTACAGGTGACTGGAATTCTAAAGGAAACATAAGAATAATAAGCAAGACGAATAAAAAAATACTAAAAGTTGTCCCATGAATCAAAAGTAATTTGACGTGGGAACCATAAAAATATCACCGCAGATAACGCAAACTTGACCAGTAGAAGGTTAACCCAAGTCGCGGTATTGCGGTTTCGAGCGTCCCACGGAACACATGGTGCTGCCTCCTGGACGCTTTTCAGATCAACTGGATCAAGGCATTCCACTTGCGCGCGAGCGCCTGCAATTTCGCAAGTTTTGTTCGTTCTTGCGCGAGGTGAAAGGATCAACGCATGTTCGGGGTGACACTGCCGTTAACCCACCGTGAAAGATCGACCCAATCGCGTTGCGTTAATTATTGCGGTAAATTTTCGTCCATCGAATATGGTCTCAACTGGGATTGCATCAGCTGTTTTGGGGGCTGCCAGAGGTTTGTCATTGCGGAGGGCGACCTTTTTGGGTACGTGAAACTGCCAGGGGCGATTTGAGTACTCGGACTCTGTTAGAATCTGTAGTGCACCCAAATTAACAGTGTAAAATTTTTAAACAAGTTTGTCAAAAGCTCTGCCGACAACTGTGTAGTCTCTGCAAGTTAACAGAAAAATCTCAACTGCCGAGAATCGAACCTGAGTTCTTTCACATTACTTGTACGAGGTCTTAAATTTGGGTGTATCTGAGCGCGTCGCAGCACTTCAATCCGCGTTTACGAGTGTGTGTGGGCTGAACGAAGAGGTGTAAATGGATAAAAGATAAACCTAAAACACGTCTGAAAATGTGCCGCAGTCACAATTCGCCACAGAGAGCATTTCGTAGACTTGCTGTCGAACTTTGGGCATAAATCACGTGCAGAGAACCACACCCGCACGCGGTTGCGTGCCCGGATCATAACTGATCAGCGATTCTAAGCTACCTCGCGCAGTGGCTACACCTGAGAATTCTGTCATGTTCAACATCTACCCGTATTGCGTAGCAGTGTTTTATGTTCTGGGAACCTACGATTGACACACCCCGGTTGACCATTTGTTCGCGAGCGACCCTTCACCGCCCAAGAGTGCGTACTCCGAGGTCCCCCTCCCCCATCCCCGAAAAATTGCGTCATTTTGCATACGTGAACGCGCGCGTGATCTTGCAAAGCTTTCAATTTTGATAAATTATAATCTCGCCGCGCCGCGCGCGTACAAGCTCGGCCGACCTTCCACGAGAGAGGGTCGACGCCGTAGCCTCACCGACTAAAAGGCGAGCTTTTAGTTATCTTATTTCATTTGAATGGCAACGCAGATTGCGCCCCTTTTTTGTGGAACTTTTTATGTCGAGTAGTAGTGCCCAAGAGTTGGGCGACATGCGCAATTTTTGACCCCCGAGGGTGAACGCGGTGTCGCTATTTTGGGAACTTTTTAAACACAAAATATTCAATTTCATCATACGGTTCTTGGTGAGGTGCGTAGCAACAGCGATTTCTGCGTTGAACTTATATTTGAAAAAGTTAAACTTTGGAAGGCCTTTTTTGAGTAATTTTACCTAAAAATGTGTAAAAAAGTGAAATTCTACAGAAATTTATGAAATTTCACCAATTCCTGATGTAAAATTACATTTTTTTTTAACACAAAATCTGTCACCATTTCCGGATGAAATATTAAAATAATTTTCTTCTGTGTATATAAAAATGAAATCTCGTTCAAGTGTCTCATAGTGATGAGTTACGTATTTCTGGTTGTTACATTACAAAAAAAAAAATCATAAAATAATGCTAAATTTATTTTACACACAGGCCTTTTACATGTAGCTGGATTACAACTGTTATTGCTGCACAGTAAAAAAAAATCATGGTAATATTACATCTGGGAAGGGGTACATCTTTCATGTCAGAAAAAATGTGTAATTTTACCTCTGAAAATGTGTATTTTTACCACTTTTCTGGTGTAATGTGACTTTTTCAGTTTTAATTGAGGTAAAATTACATCATAAAAGAGATAATATTCAACCTTCCAAAATCACACCTTTCAAATTTACAGATTTTTTTTACTGTGTAGACATTTTCTACAAAAGCGGATTTCAACCATTTTCTCCATAGCTGGACTTTATGCTTTATGCTCGATATTGATAACCGGAGAATTGACTGCATAACAGTCGAGGTATTGACGATTGTAACTGTAAAAAGTTCTTACTAAGAACAAAAGCAACCATTTGAACGATCAATTTAAATTTCAGAAAGATATTCGAATAAAACTCCTATTTAAGTATGAATACCTTAAATACTGGAATGAAATGCATGACTTCAATAATCATGTTATGCTTATTTTAAATTAAGTGAAACACATTCAAAAATCAAAATTACTTCTAATCCATAGGTTGCAAACGAATCGATAATTGTTCGATTGGCTCACAAAAGTTAATTGAATTCTAATGTATTTATTTAAACATAGCAATAAAATCATTTATCGCAATCTACACCTTCCCAAAGGTCCCAAAGTTAAACGTTTCGTGTAATTTCATGTTCGCAAAATCACCATACGGTGAACTTTATCCCTGTGCGGCGCGTGCAAGCCTGCGTCACCTTAGTCGCGTTGGTTTTCGGTACGACGAACCTCGCTAAGCTAAGCCACCGCTGGTTAATCTATTACCGTACGCGACTAGGTGAGGACAACGATCCCACTCCCATTTCGTCACGCGAGTTCGCGCCGGCCTCGCTCTTAGTAGCAGTCACTAAATTTAAAAGGCTGCAGACAAATATTGCACACACACTGTATTTGAACCCTCAGCCGACATTAAAATCAGTTTGAAATGTGTTAAATTAGTACAATTTTAGAATATGCAGTCGAGGGTTACCAAGCTGACAAGGCGGTACAGTCTACATTCACTTAAATCTTCGTTTTGCAGAAATACACGCAGTCTCGCGCGGTCCCTAAAAAAGAGCAAAAGAGAGATTCGTGGTGCAGAAATCGCACCGACCCGAACGCGACTCGTGACGATTGAATAACAAGTGAATGAAATGCAATTTAGTAACAATTTATATCGCGTACCTGTGCCAGACCTTTTCTGAATGGTTTTTGGCGGGGCGGCGGTTCGAAAGCCGCAGACTCTGACTCTGAATATCATTAATCACGATTCATGAGCGAGCTGAGCGACTTGAGTCCCTTGGCGGATTGAGACGGCTGATTAGTTGCACTCCGTTGACGGTAATTTGCATGGATTTCTGTGGGGGTTCAGCGCAATGCAACTCTGTGGGTAGACAGGGTCTTCCCGTGCGACAGTTGTATGGCCCGCGGGTCATTAATCAACACCGCTGAGTTGTGCGGGGGTCACCACAAGCTACAACTTAATCTGCATAGACCGAGGGTGGTCAATTAAGTCGTGCAAGAACGTGTTGCACTGACTTTGATTGGACTTGGGGGATTTGCTGGATCAATGTGAAGTTCTAATGAGCTGATTGTCACACCCTCAAACCTTTGATCCATCGTGATACCTGGAATATCCAAGTCCCCTGAAGTATCCATTGCTCAATCACGACTGGACATGATTTTAACACCTCGAAAAAAGGTGTTGAGCTGCGACCCATTAACCGCAACGGTGAACTCCTCAAACACACCAACCACTAGACCTGTCGTGGCCATGTCGAGTCAAGAAAGCACACGAAACGACCATCGCCGCGGCCAAACATTTCGTCACCACGCCGTCGTGCGTCGTCATTGGCCGAGCCTTGGGTTTCACATTGAAAACCGTTTTCAAGACCAAACCTTGGCGGCGTGTGACGGTCAGAACTTCCAGTCTGCGCGAGCGCTCTGCAACATCCGGACGAGACAGCTGGTCACACCTCTTAAATGTCAACCAACACCAGATAGTGATGCAAATTAGCCTCGAAAGCGGAGTTTGGAGGTGGATTTCGTTAAAATGAGATATCGATTATGACATCGTCGCGGACATGGTAATTTGGAGCAATAATGGTCGTAGATACGATTTTGAAGCTACCGAATCCAGCATCAATCAAAGCGATGAAGTGAACCTCTGCAAGAAAGTGCATAAATTTTAGATTTCAACGGTTGGACAACATCTTCTAAGGGGTCGTGCATAAACCACGTGGTCTCCTTAGGGGGGGGGGAGGGGGTCCGAAATCCGACCGAAAAAAACCATGAAAAGCCATGGGGGGGAGGGGGGGGGTCGACGGCTGACCACGTGGCCTTTAAAAAAAAAATCTTTTCTTAAAAAAAAAACAAAAAAATACGCGCTTTGAATTTACTTATATGCATACATTTTTTGTTACACTTCAAAACCATACAATTATTGTGTTTAAAATTATTACTTATATTTCAATGTCATAATATTTTCCAATTCAATATTGAATTATATATTTCGGCAGATTCATATCAATACTTTGAGCCTGTTATTGAATGTACACTTTTAAATACTCATGTAACTACGTCTTGCAAAAGTTTAAAAGCTGTTAAAAAATAAAGTGACAGTATCCAAAGTTAATATACCCTAAAAAATGCGTACCAAAATGCAAACACAATTTCATTTTTTTGTTGATGGTATCAAGTAGCTAAAAATGTGCTTGCAAATTTGCATTGAAAGTAGATGTAGTCTTCGATAGTTCTATTTTGGAACAACTTAAAAAATAAATATTGCTGACAATTTTATAAGATTTTCGTAACAAGGCAAAAAACTAAATATGTATTATAAATAAAGTGTCTAAAAATGATTCTCTGCGAAAAAAAAAATAATTTTCAAAATCTCAGATCTTAGCTAATTACCGTAGCTGGTCCTATAAGTGATCGAAGAATCTTAATCGAAAGATTTCCTTTTGACACTTAAAACAAACTCAAGATATCTTGTATCTCCTCTCTCATGCAAATTTTTTTTAAGTACAAAGAAACTAAAAACCCCAATTTCAGGATTATCGCGCAAAATTTCAGTTTCACTACCTCATTTGCAAGTGAACGTCTAACATTAAAAAAAAACCAGTAACGAAAAAACGAACGATACATACTTTAAGATTCACCAAAAAATTTGATGAATATTTTGCTCTAAAATATATTCCTTATTTCATGGGTTACACAATTCGGATTGTTATATTACATAACATTTCATAAAATACACGTTTACTATCCATCGTCAAAGTTGTAGGTATTTTTTTTAGTTTTTTTTTATGTTAATAGGGACCATCTCTTGAGCCAAAGAGAAACATGGCCAAACATTTTAGATTTTTAGAGAAAAAACGAGCTTCAAGCAAACATTGTTTTTGTTTCTCAATTAATTTAAAGATTAAAAAAATAGGGGCCAAAGGTGCCCTTTCCTGAAAATATTAGTTTTTATTTAAGCTGAGAAAATATACTATACCCTCAACTTCACATTTGAGATAAAACCACTCAAATATATAGACACATAAAAATAATTTAAGTTTTAAAGAGTCACTTAATTTTTAAACGCCGATATCAATTTGTGAAGTAAATTTCAATACAATGCCGTTAAAGATCAACATAAATAAAACTCCTTAAAAAAGATGGAACGGTATTTTCAACTCGCTCTGGTTCTCGGGCAAAACTCAACCAACCGGGACATTTTTTTTGAGTGAATTATAAGGATGTCTAGATGATCCTTAAACTTTGCAGAACTCGATTTGATCAAATCTGTAATTTATGCGATCAAAAACGTCGTTCCAACTTTTGTTTGCTCTAGTAAAAAAAATCGCCCGAAAATCCGCGGAGACAAGCCCGAAAACCTGTGAGTTGAAGTTACCGTTCCACCGTTTTAGGGAGGCTTTGGCATCCGTGTATATTGGACATGCGTTGGGCGTCCCAGTGTTAATATTTCAAAGATATTGAAAAGATTGAAAAATTAACTTATTAAATTTTTTTTTGTATTTATTTTGAGGTAATATCTCAGCAACCAAAAGTTGGATCAAAAATCTTAAATCGTAGATAATTGCCTATTTAAACAACTGAAAAAAAATGTAAAATAAATTCCAAATTTTAGCTCAATCTTTTTTAAATTTATCAAAACACGTAGTCGACAGCAAAATCAATTTAAAGTAAGAGTAAGACTTAAACAATTTGGATGTCCATGACTAAAAGAATGATTTTTAGCGCGTTGTCTACAACTTTTCCAAAGACACGAAATCGATTTTCGAGCAATTCTATACAAAATCGGTCTTTATTCTTAAATTTTAATTTTTGATTTTTTTAATCCGTCTGAAACCTTTTTTGGTGCCCAAGCCATTTTGCATCATTAGTTTGTCCATATAGTTTTCCATACAAATTTGGCAGCTATGAAAATTAAAAAATCTGTATCTTTTGAAGAAATTTTTGGTCGATTTGGTGTCTTCGGCAAAGTTGTAGGTATGGATAAGGACTACACTGAAAAAAATGATAAATGGTAATTTACTTTGCTGATTTTTAATTTCACTTTTTGTCACTAAAACATGATTTGCAAAAAAACACTATTTTTATTTGTTTTAATTTTGCCAACTTTTCAGAAATTTCCAGGACAAGCAAAAAATCGTTGTTTGAGTTATGAATTTTTGAATCAATACTGATAAAAAAAATCGAAATATTGACCGCAACTTAATTTCAATTTTATTTTTTGATGTAAAATCGAATTTGCAATCTAAAAGTACACTAGTGAAATTTTCATAAAGTGCACCGTTTTCAAGTTATAGCTATTTTTAGGTAACTTTTTTTAAAAAATAGTTGCAGTTATTAATTTAAAAAAATTAGTGCCCATGTTTGCCCAATTTTGAAAAAAAAAATTTGAAATGCTGAGAAAATTCTTTGTTGCTTTGTTGCTGATATATTGCCATGCAAAGATTTTAAAACAGAAAAATGGATGTTTACTACCCAAACAACCCATAATTTTCTTATGTCGATATCTCAGCAAGTAATGGTGCGATTTTCAATGTTTATAAATAAAACTTTCGTGAAATTTTCCGATCTTTTTGAAATCAATATTAAAAAAAAAATTAAGACTAACATTTCAAAAGGTCGTAATATTGAATGCTTGTCCCTGTCTCTGATTCTTGTATGGAGAAAAAATCAAACAGCTCGACTTTTTTGGACACACTGAATCATTGGAATCAATCATGCTTAATTAAAAAGAAAAGTTGCTTTAGTTTGGATTTTTATGAATGTTTGGAATAAAATAAATATTAACTAGGAGCTTTCATAACTAGATATTTTCCTTAAAATAAAATGAAAATATTTTTTTCCTGAAACAAAACTTTTCTATTTAATTAATTTCGATTTTAAAAAAATATTTAAAAGCGCATTTAAATTAAATCATGAATGCTGTTTATATATCAAAATAGCTTCAATTCTTAAAGCATATTTATTCTGGATGCAATTAATTGCACTGCAATTCCATAATTTTGAATACATATGGTTTACTAAGTTGCTTTACTGTTGAGATTATTTTTTACTTTCTGTACCATTTCAATAAATTGTTATACTGTTATTATTTACCTTAAACTTTGTGATATCATACTTTTTTCACACTTTTAAGTGAATTTCTGTTTTTTTTATATATTATTAAATTGGTTTTAATGGTGTTACAGCACCTACACAAATTAAAATGTTTTCTTTTTGACCCAATGTCACCACCTCTAAAGGGTGAGTTTGAGTTAATTTTAAAACGATTGGCATTTATGAACGGTGTGATTATACTAGCCATATTCTGGGAAAATGTTGGTAAATTCAGGAGCATTCCCCAACATTATTTATTTCGATAAAATTTGAAATGTTTTTATTGTGTTAAAATAACAACAGTAATATCGTTTTTTGACCAAAAGTCATCACCACTGACGGTACATCATTTGTGGATAAAGATTTTTGAAATCTATACTTATTTTGTTTTTTTTAAAGATTTTTCACCGGGGAGGAAAAAGCCACGTGGCCATATAGGGGGGGGGGGGGGGGTTGGCGTGAAACCACGAAAAACCATGAGGGGGGAGGGGGGGGTCAAAAATTCTCCAAAAAAAGGCCACGTGGTTTATGCACGACCCCCTAAAAGAGTTACTCAAGATATCTAAGCTACTGGTCCATCCGATGAAAATGTTGCCCATTACGAGACAACCCTCTCTCTCCTTCGAACACTCTTCATTTGACTTACTTTCATCGACCACTTTACCCACTATACCCGGTCGTAATGTATAATTACGCAGTGGTAATCACAGCACTCTTCTGTTTTCATAATTTCTCCAAACTCCGGTCCGCACGGTGTGGTTCGCTGGCACAGCATCCGCGTTAAAGTCCATTCGGCGGTCCAGGAAACTGTGTTGAACAGTTATGTTGAGATAGCTTTGCTGGAAGCTCGTACAAAAAAAAGACAACCGCTCAAGTTGTTTGTATTTTCGATGCCGGGTTAAGAGAGGTTACCGAGGCCGAAAAAGTCATTTTTTGCTTCACTATCGGAGTTCTGCAATTTTTATATTTTGTTAGGTACAAGCCTACTAACTGACCAATTTTTGATCTGTGTTGACCTTAGAAACTTATTTGTAGAACATCGCAAAACGCTTAGGACGAAACTCCTGCACATCACCTTTGTAAGAACAGATATTTGATATTGGACGGACTACATAATTTTGCGTGTAATATTACATAAAATTACATTAAATTAAAGTTAAAAGCTTATTTTACACATAGATCTTAGTTGTCAGCTTACTTTTGCAAAACAAACAAACAAGCTTCATGTTAAAGGTCTTGGTATGAAATTAAATTTTGCATTGTTTATTGAATTTCATGTAATATTACACGCAAAAATATGTAGGTTTTTTTTTTGAGTGCAGAAAAACAATACAATTTGCATGTAATTTTACCATCGTCTTTTAGCTGTGTATGGATTTATTTATATTGAGTTTTCCAAAACAAACCCCAACTTTTCTTGTATAAATTGTTTCGTGTTAATTCATCGCTCTTTACGATCCATTGTCATTTTGTACTTTTTTCTTTCGTTTTTCACCAACGATCCAAATGTTTTCTACGAAATGTAAACAATTACCCTACAAACAGTACAATAACCATCAAATCCGGCACAGATTTCACAGTCTGCGGGGAGAAAGGTAGCTCTTTTCCTCGCTTTTTATATTTTGGACATAGAGCAAAAATTTCACCGCAGAAAGCAAAAAACCGTCAAAATAAGCTCGCGCGGGCGTCTTACTTAAGCGCAACAACATTCGTCAAAAGTCAACGCACCCTCGTCAATATTATTTTTTAAGTGGCGCAATCAACGCGCTGCTCGACTCCACCGACTGGGAGCTTTCGATTCGTCAAATTGTGACGTAAGACGACACCCTCCCCTTTCTTTGATCAAAAATCGTAAAAAAAAAGTTGCTGGAAAGAGGTGAGAGTTTTGTTTTTCGTGTCGATGTTTTTTATTTTGACGTGCGAACTGGGTTGGTATGGTACCGGGTATTCAATTCGCGCCACCCAAATCCGCCAAAGCGAGCTTTTACCCCCTCAAAGCTGAGTCGGTTGGGTTCGTTGACCAACTTTCGCCCATTTCAGAAGGCAGCGCCACAAACAACACTCATAACTATCGCGTCGTGCTGTCTTGATGGGGCAGCGAAATTGTGACTTTCGTGAGTAACTTTTACTTATCGGTGTGTGCAATGAACTTTTATGATTGTGGGATTTGGTTGAGTCTCCATTGGTGAAAACAGCTGATCGAGGGAAGATATGCTGATAAGACTGGTTTGTATAGTCAATGGGTTGACTATGGGCCAAAAACGATGTACTTTGACTAGTTTATATAATCTAAATTCATTCGAGTGATTTTGAAATGTGTATTGTTTTTTATTTAATTTACTTTTGATTTTCAATTATGTATAGTAACAAATACATTCGTACGAATTCAGTTTGTCCAAATGTCACCTTTTGAACCATTTGAAATTTAAAATTTACACTACAAAAATACAAAAAAAAACTAAAATAGGTACAAAAATACACAAATCCAGAAACACAAAAATAAAAACAATACAAAAAATACAAACAATACAAAAAACTAAAATACAAAAATACTACACCCAAACGGCGGTCGCATGATTGTGATACATGGCGGCATGAAAGTATATCAAATTCTGCATGAAAACTGTCCTCATGCATTTTTTGCGATATAGGGGTATGACATTTTTGCCCGTTACCGACAATTATCGACATTACCGACGGCTTTTTGGTTGTATTGCACAAAAAAAAACTTAACAGAACGAGGATTGAACCACCAACTTCTTGGTTGTTGATCCGACACGCTACCACCGCGCCATGGACGCTTGATGAATTGTGAGAGAAAGAGCACCAACATATTCTTCTCTTTAAAAAGTTGCTCGGGGACGCGCCAGCATTATATGTGTTGGTGAGAACTGCAGCTCGCTGACATGTTTACACGCGGGCAAAAATGAGCTATGAGCTTGCTGCAAAAAATGTTATAAAATGTAACATTTTCTGCAGCAAATCCACTGTTGCAGATTTTGATATATATTTTTCCTTTGGGTGTAAACTACTAAAATACTAAAATACTAGAATACTAAAATACTAAAATACTAAAGTACTAAAATACTAAAATACTAAAATACTAAAACACAATACTAAACACAAAAATTGCGAAAAAAAATAGTACAAAACTGCAGAAACTTATGAAGAAAAAAAAAGTTTATTAATTGATTGATCTTTGCATTCGTTTTGTACCATTCCTCGAACCACAAATAACCTCTTTCTTCTCTCCTTCTTCTCCCTCTTCCAGAACCCACCTCAAGCTGGAATCGCTCGAGGACGCCGTCGTGCTGGACGATCCGGCCGAGGACCTGCTGCAGGACAAGCGGGGCTGTCCCGCGTACGTGTCGCCGGAAATACTGAAAGCGAACACCACCTACTCCGGGAAGGCCGCCGACATGTGGTCCCTCGGGGTGATCCTGTACACGATGCTGGTCGGAAGGTAGGTGTCTAGTAATTAATGGATCTTTGCGGGGCTGGGCACTTTTTCGACGAGACTTTGACGAAGGTTTCCGTAATTGATCGATCCTTTTTGGCGCAAAGAAAGATAAAAGAGGAAACCTGCAAAAAAGTGCACAACCACACACAATGGCACACGCGGAAGTGGGTCGTAAAATGTTTGAACCTTCCTTTTCGGAAGGTGCAGCTCGCCGATATCCTGCTTTTCAGTCTATAATTATCGATTGCACAGTTTGTCAGTACAAACTTCGAACAAGTCTAGACCTGACAAATCACGACGACGACGGCGCGAGTCCAAATTAACATTTTATTGCTCACGTTTGCGCCGCCGCGAGACTTTCAAACCAGCGGAGATCATCATCAGCTGGCTCCAGCTGCGCTGTGGGATGCGGTCATCGTCGTCAGGTTCGAACACGACTGCACAAGCTCGCGGGCTCGGTTGAAGAAAGTACCGTACGGTTTGGATGAAGTCAGTTTCAGGTCAACCAACCAAGCTCGAAAGAGTGTTAGTCATCTTTCACTTTTGGGCGGGTTGGAGTGAACCTGGAAGCCGCCAGGTTCGTTCATGATCGTGCGCCAAACGAACATGCTGGAGATTGTAGGGTCATGATTCATCGTCGGTGCTCGGGAAGTTATGCTTGTTTGCACGCATGAAGGGAGGGTCCGGCTTTGGCTTAGAACGCGGTCGTTGAAGAAGGAATGCCATTAAGGAATTCCTGAAATGCATTCTGGGTGCATGTTTACGAGCGCGGTGGTAGTGATTCATCAAGGAATCTTGGAATTTGTGGTTTGATTTTGGCAAGAACAGGAAATTCCACGGATGACGCATTTTGATATCAGAGGATAGATTAGACGAGGAATCCAGTACATATAAAACGAATGATCGTCTTAAAATTGAAAAAAAAATCTTTTGGTATTTTTGAAGTAATTTCAAGTTACCTTATTAAGCCGTTTATGTCATAACAGACTGAAGAAAATGCTTTTAAAACACATTAAATTTATGCAATTTTTAAATAAGAATTAAAAACGATAAGTTACTTTTTTGTGGATTACTAAATGCTGCTTTTTATGATTTCGATTATGTTTTTGTAGGCTTTGAATTTGTAGTGCTACGCTGAGTAATCAAAAAAATAAATCCAAGATGGCGTCCAAAATGGCGGTTATGAAGTACAGTCCAGACTCGATTATCCGAAGGCCTAGGCAAAAATTCACTGTGGATAATCGAATCTTATTTTTGATTGTTGAGCTATAGTATGACTCTGAGCTACTCTACAGTGATTTAGAATTTTAAAATCAAAGAAGGCGATGATGAAATATTAAAAAAAATGCATTTTCTTTTTTTTATTACTAAATTAGGGCCACAGAACTCTAATTTGATGTTTAAAGCAAGTTAATAAAAAAAAAAGAAAAAAAAATTGTTCGTGATTCGATTATCCGAAGTCCCATACAAACCTTCGGATAATTGAACTTCGGATATAATCGAGTCTGCACTGTATCGAAAGAATGCATTTTGTAATTTAATAGGCATTTAACTACAGTCCAGACTCGATTATCTCGACTCGAATCGAATCTTCGGGTAATAGAATCACGTTTTTTTTTTCTTTATCTTATTTTTTAATATCGAGTGTTAGTATGACCCCTAAACTACTCTAAAGTGATTTAGAATACTTAAATACAAGATGGCGGTTACTAAATACTAAAAAATGCATTTGGTCATTTTTAAGGCAATCAATCATTCAACTTTGGTTAAAATGGGGTCGCAGAACTCGAATTTGATGTAAAAAGCAGGAAAATGAAAAAATACGATTTTTTTGCTCGTGATTCGATTATCCGAATTCCCATACATACCTTCGGATAATTGAAACTAATCTAATCTAATCTAATCTAACCCTAGCGCAGCCAGTCTTTCGAGGGCATCCTGGAAAATGCCTTAGGTTGATTAACGCCTAGCATCCTCTTGTCATTATTAACAATTGCAGTGCCCCAATGCAATAAATTGCTTTGAAACATCACAAAAGTTAAAGCGGCCAGGCCAACTGCGTAAAGTTTACCGCAAAGAAACACATTTCCGAATCTTCAGGGAAGGAAGAAACGTGGGGATCCCCCGCTCACGTTCCTGTTTGTTATAGCAATAAATCGTTGGGAGCACCATGCTAAGAAGTTTTGGTGCTCCGGGACCCTCTGGGATGGGACATCGTATTTCCACAAATGCCCTGGACACTACTTGCCGTGGTTATAGCGCCACAACTCGCTCATACCTTCGGATAATTGAAACTTCAGATAAACGAGGCTTCGAATAATCGAGTCTGGACTGTATTCAAATTTGACTAAAATGAGGTCGCAGAATTCGAATTTGATGTTTTAAACAAGGAAATTAAAAATTACGGAAAAAATGTTTGTTCGTGATTCGATTACCCATAAGTCCCATACTATCCTTCGAGTAATCGAAACTTTGGATAATTGAGGCTTCGGATAATCGAGTCTGGACTGTATAATTGGAAGGATAAGAGGATTTTATTACAAAATTTTATTTCATAATTTCTTCAAAACGACTTTAAAATAAAAAATAATAAAGAACATATAAGGTTCTTTACCTTAAAAATTTATGCCACATAAACTAAACTCTCAAACATAAACGCACATTTTAGTCACAGTTTATTGGCAGCACACCTTGCAAGTGCTTCCCAACGCCCAGTAGCAGGAACCGTTTATCATCAACATAAAACTGCGACACGGCAGGGATCGAACGATCGGAATCAGACACTAATCGGAGAACCATTAATTATGTCAGTCAGTCGCCGACTGGACTACAACAGGCAGCTGAAACTGAAAGGTAGCTCCCCGTATCAGAAATCGATTTGAAACAAGGATCATTTACCCAAGTTGGAGGCGTGCCTCAGCTCCACAGCCTGCTGTTCAGCAGTTGTCGTTTTGTTTGGTGCAAGATAATCCGGCTATTTTGTCATTCTTGACGTGCCTACCCCGATCATGCTAAATTAGCAAACCAAATTAGACTGTTTATTATTACTTGTGAGGATATTTGGAGAGAAACCAATAAAAGGATTAACCTTGGGTTCGCCCAACCAGGATTAACTTTATAACCTTTTTGTGAGAACTTTCTCAAAATTGCAGCAAAGTTTACCTGCAAAAAAACCGTTACAGTTTACAAATCGAAACTTCGAGAACATTGCAATAAAACCGGATGCAACAGATGACAGGACCATTTTTCCTACAGAGAAGAGCTCCTCACTAATTGTGCAACAACAGGAAACACACAGTTTCCGTTACACCACACCAACAAGAGGAAAATCTAAAGGACAAAGTTGAACACAAAGTACGACGATCAGAAGGAGATCAATTTTCCTTCTGCGTCCTTAAAAATGAACGCAAGGATTTTCTCCAAGGAGCACAAACCATCGGAATTAAATGTTTGCACATGTTGCTCCTCTTGTGTTTCCTTAAAAAAAAAGAGCAGGAGGAGAGCAGATTGCGCCACACGAACAAGGAGCCAGGATGATCGTGCAAGCAAGAGTTGAACGAAAGGATAATACGAGACGAGACGAAAACATATGCAGGTTTTTCCTTTTCTCTTATTTTTGCTCTGTTCTCCTTGTTTTACGCTTTTGGTTCCTTTGGAGAAAGACGGGGCCCAATCATTTGTTGTGTTTTTAAAGTTTCCACCTGCCGTCTGTCGTATTTTGGTTTCGGGAGAGTTGTAGCTTTACGTTCCCTCCAAGAGTTAGGTGAGTTTCGTGGTTTAAGTTTTGCATTCGTGTCGCGTGATTCAGTGAACGAACAAAATTTTAAATCTTGCAGAATTGCATTGACGATTGCTACAAATTTGGTAAAATATATATTTTTTAAATGCTGCTTTAATTTCTAAGTTTTGAGCAGATTTGCGAACACAGTCTTTGAAAATAATTAATACAAAACAAGATTTTTTTTTGATGTTAGGGGCAGGGGGGGCAGAATGGACCATGGGGGCAGAACGGGCCACCCTTGGTTTTGGGCTTTAGAATGGATTTAGACCAACTGTAAGGCAAGGATCTTATAAAGGACGTCAAATAACATCGAAGAAAACGAAGTTGACTTTATAGCTGTCGGCCACCATTGCTAGTACCAACCACTAGTGTCTTCCTTTTTATCTACAAGGACTTCGCCGCCCTGGGCTCCTAAGTGTATGAAAGTATGGCACGGAGCGACGGCGCCGAATACCCATATTTACACAAAGAATTTTAGAGCGCCCGCCGCGGGATTCGAACCGGCGACCTCTGGATTGTTAGTCCAGTGCGCGGTCCGATTGATCCACACGGGCGGGACAAATAACATCACCATACCGAAACGACGTTTGAATTCATTGTATTTTTCGAATTATGAGCAAAAATGTAAATTTATTGACAAAACTACGCAAATGTTGTTTATTTCGAGGTTTTTAAATAAGCTTTCTGAAAAGTTGGATTGTTTGAAAAAGTTTGTTCAATGTTTAGAATGTTACCAGAAGCTATTACGAAGGTAATCAAACAACAACGGAACCTTCAAATCATTTAGAGGCTTGGTGGTGGAAGTGTTAAATTAAAATCCACTTGGGGGCAGAATGGATCAACCTTTTCCTGCCTTATAAAAACAATCAAAAGTTAAAAAATTTGAGCTAAATGGATTATTTCACTCCTGGTAGCTTCACAAATCACGTTTAATGCAACAAAAGTTGATTTTTTAGTTGTTTCGACGCTTAGTTGTGAAAGTAGTGTCTTTTTTCGACATATTTACACTATTTTCAAAAATCTTTGTTTTTTAAGCTGCTATTTTTATAAAAGTGATCAAATTTCATGGAAACTATAATGGAAAGGTCCCTCAAGTACTTTCTTATCACCCTTCAACGTTGTATTAGAAGAAATGGCTTGTTTTCTAAGGTGGCCCATTCTGCCCCGCACCCTGGAAAGTTAGTCGAAAAAACTTTTTTTTTAAAGTGGCTCAAAAATAGTTTTAAGTAAAAAAATTTCATCAACCAAGTATACAACATTAAAGGGAACATTCCAAAGCATAAGCCTCCCGCATAATCAAAAACCATCGGGGGAATAGTCCAAACTATATCACTACTAAAAGAGATGTAGTTACCACATACTTAACCATTATCATATAGTTACGGCACTATACAAAACCATAACGAAACTGATAGTCAAATGATGACGTTTTTATTGAAGTAAATCTAATGATTCTAACTATTTTTGAACTATTTGGGGTACAATAACCTTACACTAAACAGTTCGGATTGTTTAGACAACGTGACTCAACGAAAAATTTTACATGTCCAAATAGTTCAAACAATTTATCAACTTTATTGAGAACAACAATATAGCAAAATTCCACAGATTTTAGATTTTTATAGTCAGAACCTGTAAGAACTAAAAACCTACTATAAATGCTATAGTAGAACACAATTGATGGCGGCCACATTTTTTTCGATAAGTTTGTATAATCCAGATAATTTGTCAACTTACATGAAGTAAAATTACTATACACCATTCTATTTTGAATTAAAAATTTATATAAGTCCAAATAGTTCAAACAATATTTCAACAGTATGGAGTACAATTACAGTTTGTTATATAATCCAACTATATGTTAAACGATTGGTACCAAAATTTCAACTTTTATCAAGTAAATTGATCACAGTCGATTCCTCTGGGTGATAGACGTGATAGAGAACCTTCAACACCCCCACTTCTCCTCAGAATATCAGAAAACTCCCCAAAAGAAGAAAAATGTTACGAGGGCTCATGAAATTGACTTTCACTATTCCAGAAAAAGTAGGCATGCTGTTCTTACCATACACCAAAAATATGTGTACTACATGGTGGACTATTACTGTTTACTATAAAATGCGTCAATTGTTTGGACTACTTGGACTTTTCGAAAAATACTTGCCCCCGAGCTTGCTCCCTTCTAACACAACATGTCACCAAAACCACTGAAAAACCACCAACAGATATAGATCAATCGGATAAGGCGGCAGCAGTTCGGCAGCAACCTAAATAACATCACAAATAATGGCGGTAAACATTCACCAACTATCGATAGAACTTAAAAATCAAATTTGATTATATCCGAAGTAGTTATCGCAACAATTGTAGGGTTCATTTTTGCGGTCTTTTTTAAAGTGTCGGCAAAGTAGTGTCGGTAAAGTAGTTTTTCAGAAACTATATAGGGAATAGTCAATTTTTTGGGCAATGACTATTTGACGTAAAATCCAAGTTTATAAAAATATTTACATATGTATGAAAACCTCATATAGTTTTCTGCCTAACAACTAATTTCTCATATAGTAAAATCGACCAAAACTATTTTGGGAATGGAATCAATGGTTTGATATATTGTACATATATAGTTTGGTTACAATTTAATGAATAGTAGAGACCATTTGATAAATAGTTGAGTAACTATTTGTCATAAAGTAGTTATATAGTTCATGACTATGCGGGCTACTACACTAGAATCATAAATTAATATGTTTTTCTATGGTTTTTGGTGCATTTCCCTTAGGCGGTCCATTCTGCCCCCCCTGCCCCTATAAGTTTTTTCTTCAGAAAAATCGCTGATTGTCTGATTCATATGCATATCCATCATATTTTTTATGATTATGCCTTGAGAGACTCATTTGACCAATATTAGACCTCCAAAGATAAGTTTTAGGAAAAAAATTACTAGATTTCTAGTCTTCTTTGAAATCTCTCCAAAAATCAAAGCTGGAAAAATTGGTTAGATTACAGTTCAGACTCGATTATCCGAAGGTTTGTATGGGACTTCGGATAATCGAATCATGAGCAAAAAAAAAGTTTTTCTTATTATTTTTATTGTCTTGCTTTTAACATCAAATTCGTGTTCTGCGACCCGATTTTAGTGAAATTTGAATGGTTGATTGCCTAATAAATTAAAAAATACATTTTGAATATTTCATCACCGCCATTTTGGCCGCCATCTTGAATCACAAATTTCTAAATCGCTTTTGAGTATTTAAGGGGTCATACTTAACTTAAGCTCGACATTCAAAAATAAGACATTACAAAAAAATTGTTTGATTCGGTTATCCGGAATGAAATTTTGCCAAGGCCTTCGAATAATCGAGTCTGGACTGTACACATCGGAGAGCACAATTTGCAAAACTAGTTCCTTTAAAAAAGAATCAGTTTTTGTTCAATATATTCGAAATATGCCCATTTTCGTTAAATAAAAGTTACCTTCTCCAAAATTTCTGTACTCATTTCAAAGAAAATTTATTTTTTTAAAGGTCCTATAAACATATGAAACACAATAGCTTACACAGTCCGGAATCGATTATCCGTAGTCTCGAATATCCGAAGTTTCGATTATTCGAAGGTTTTTATGGGACTTCGGATAATCGTATGACGAACAAAAAAAAATGTTTTCATATTTTTTATTTTCTCACTTTAACATCAAATTAAAATAGTTGATTGCGTATAAAATTACAAAATGTTGGCCTCTATCTTCGATTTAAAAAAATCTTAATCACTTGAGCGTGGTTTAGGGGTCATACTTAAGCACGACAACGAAAAACATTTTTTTTGTGATTTGATTATCAGAAGTGAATTTTGTTCAAGGCCTTCGGATAATCGAGTCTGGACTGTAGAACCTTTCAACAAAAAACTCTACAATCATTTTGGATATTAAATATATTTGAATCTTATGTCATAATGATTATAATTACACTTTTTGTTTAAAATTTTTTGAAAAGTATTTTCAAAATTAAATTAGATCAAAACATTAAGCCGATGCCTCCAAAAGCATTTAATCTTCTATTTTTAATCACTTTGTGATATGTAAAATATGAAGAAGAAAAAAAAACCATAGAAGAGAATCCAAAATGGTTTTCATAAAGTGATAATTTTCATCATTTTATAACGCAAAGAAGAATAAAACGCATTTCTAGCTATAATTGGATAGCTTTGACTATTTAACGCAAAGTCACCCCCTTCGTAATCGTCCTGCTATCGGCTCATTATTCCAACATGAGTTCAACCATATCCTACTGACCTATTTTACCACCCTCATTTCCGCGCATAAGATTACACCGGGGGGTGAGAAATATACTTTCCTTTTGGATCGAATAACTGCACCACCACCAGCATGTGAACCAGCAGCAAGGTTGATACTCTTCTACCGGCATGAAATACCGCACCTTCACCTAAATAGCTCAAATTAATCGACAGAGGGGAAACAACTTTGAACGACTTCATCCGATATGGGCGTCCTTTTTTTCGGGGTGAAATTTTCATACTTGAATGATGTATGGATTGACCGCTTTGGGCGTGGGAATGTGATGCTTCCTTTTTGGGATGGTTGACTTGAGTTTCAAAAATTTGAAAAATGACCGTTACACTAAAATTTACGATTGGCTTCGAAAAAAAAACTTTACAACCGCAGCCGGTTCATCTGCCCCGAAAAGAGTTGTACGCCAACAAAAAAAAGGCTCCAAAATACAAAACAAAAGGTAAAAAAAAACTCTAAGCAGCTGCATCTCCAAAACTGGCCACCACCAATCGGGGTGATCGTTTCGCGTATAAACCTTCCCGCGCGGTGTTCCTCCAACCCTTCTCCACGGGGAGAGAGGATCCGCAGGCAATCGATCTGCAAGCAATTTAGCATGATTATACTCGCGAGGCAGCAGGACACACGGCAAAGCCCCCAAAAAAAAAAGGGCATAATTATGAGCGCGCGTGCACCTGCTGTCTAAGAGAAACCAAAAAGAACCAACAACAAAAAAAGCCCAAAAATAAAACTGCTGGCGTTGGGTTCTTATGTGGTCAAGGTTTCCATTCTATGGGGTGGACCTCCTCTCAAAACTCTTTGCATAAGCGTGGCTCTCGGGCCAACTGACCACTTTGCAAGGGACCCTGCAGTGGTCATCATCATCATCTTCTCAAGTGTGGCTGCTTCTTGAGGCCCCTGGGAGGATCCTTCCTTCCTTCCTTTCTTGCTTGCTTTTGATCCCGCGCGAGAGGATAATTAATATTGCGTGATAGTGCTGCTGCAGGACGTGTTTCGCTGCCTCACTAATGTTTGGAGACTGGGATTTGGGCGCGAAAAAAAAAATCCTTCTGATTTGTTTTATATTTTTAATACAGTAGACTGTAATTCTTTTGTCCAGGGCATTCGTGGAAATACAATGTCCCATCCCAGAGGGTCCCGGAGTACCAAACCTTCTTAGCATGGTGCTCCCAACTAATACAACCAAAATCTCGGAGCGTATGGTGGTGTGTCCCCACGCTTCTTCCTCCCCTGTAGATTCAGAATTGTGTTGTTGTTCGAACACTCTGTGCTCAAGCTCAACCCAATTACGAATCATCTCTGCGATACGGCTTTACCCAGTAGGCCTGGCCGCTTTAACGCTTGTGATGTTTCAATGCATTCTAACGATTGGCGCACTACAAATGTTAATAAATGACAAGAAGGGTGCTAGGCGTCATCTAATCTAAGGCACTCTCCAGGATCCCTTCGAAAGATTGGCTGCGCTACGGTCTGATTAGATTAGATTAGATTATCTCATTATCTGTGATTGCCAACAAGAACATTAATTTTTTTCCTGGTTTTTTACACTCGCCGAAGATTCTTTTGTTTTCTCAGAAAACCTCAAATGAAAGCTATTGTGACTACGCTCTGTTGAGGGGGGATGGTTGTGAATGCGGGAATGAGAGAGAAAAGGGACTCGTGTAACACGAGATAGTGACAATTCCTTTTGCTGAGAATGTGACGGAAAAAGAGCAGTGAAAATTGGGAGATGAGATATCGGGCGTGATTATTGTAGTACCTGAGAACTGAAAGTTTGATATTTTTATAACACTGGCTCGTAAATGTTTTTTGTTCATTTTTGTTACACCAAACGAATAAAATGCTAAAAATAGTATTATTTATCAAATTTTCACGACAAGCTGTCATTTATCAAGTGTACACCCAAAACTGGGCAGCGCTCGTCCGAGAGAATAATAACCTCGATTGGAGAGAATAGTGGTACCATTTAAGGACACAGAGAACACAGCTCGAGATGAGCGAGAGAATCATTTCCTCGAGGTTCATTTGCAAAAAAAAACAAAAATCCAAAAGTGTCGACTAAGGGAATCGAACCAGAGACCTATGACAGACTAACCCATTAGGGGGATGGCGTCACTATTTTTAGACCACGTTTTCCACTTTTTCTCCATCAAAAGCCACTACTTTATCGACTTCATTTTGCTGGGTGAGATAGGACGCCGCTGTGTGGTTTTGCCATGGGTAAATGGATTGTCACACCGCCACTACTGTCAAAAAAGGTAAATACAGTACTTTTTCGGAATGCTGCTCGCTAACCGGGCTGAACGAAAAATTACGAGGACCCACCGATGCATAATATTTTCCTGATGGAAGATTAAAATAAAAGTTAATACTCAAATTAATTAACATTGCTCACTTTTCTTGTTTCTGTAATTGTGACTTGAAATTAAATAAATTTTAGATTTTTTTTTGCATTTATTGAAAATGATTTTTGCATCCTCTAACCCCTCGGACATAACGGTTTGTTTTGGTTTTTTGACGTTTGTCTGTTTTTTAACCCAGTTACCGAACAACTCAAGCAAAACAATGTAAATGGGCCAAATTCGAAGTGTAAACAAACAGTCTGTCCTGCTTACGTCAGTGGATGTTTACATTAGGAACGAGCAGGGCAGACTCTTTGTTTACACTTTGGCATTGGCCCATTTACATTGTTTTGCTTGAACTACTGTATTACGAGACGAGTAGGCCGTTCTTCAGGCAATCGTTATTCGCTAGAACCATAGACTAAATATATATAGATACGCCACTCCGCTGTTGGGGCTGGCGACACTACCGCCACGCTTAAATTACACCTGGTGGCAATTCACAGGTACTAACCTACCCTTTGGAAATGTTTGAAAAAAAAATCCTCCTAAGTTTCAGTTCAATGCTCAGTGGGTATATCCAAGCAACTTTCGACTAGCAACTGCTGTTTCCAAGAAATGTCAAAACTCTCGTGACTTTGCAAATGTTTGATCGTGTTGGAAAAAATCTAGTCCGCTAATTGATTAGGCAACGTCGAAACAGGTTCGTTGTGAAAACACATGAATTAATATTTAACATGCTTTGCTCTTGTTAAATATATTTGTAAGGCAGGTAAATGTAACAAAGATAAACATAAAAATCCTTCATTAAAAAGCTACTTTTGTTTTTCACAGCATCGTGATTTCCCGGAAAGATGACCATGGTGGCGGTGAAAACGGAACTTCGTTGGATTCGGAAGCAGTAAACCGGATGCTTTCAACTATGCCTGAACGGACACAAACCAGTTCTCGACAACGAAAATGCTGATCTCCATCATGGAAGCTTCTCCTACGGTTCTCCTTAGGCCCGTTTTGAAACAGTGTATAAAGTCATACACGTGTTATGTTCCAGCATTACAGCACAATGAAGATTAATGTATAATTAAAATTAGAGAAAATAAAAAACACGCTTTATTATTATTATTGAAGTACACATTTGTTAACGATTTCAGAACAACTTGGTGGAGAACTGGGATAGGATCGAGGATAGAATAGTTCTCCGCCAAGAACGAGGATGGGTTAGGTTGTTGAGCCCACGACAGAGGAGGTGAGAACCGTGGATAGCAGCCTTATCGTCCAGGGAATCGGTGGTTTCAATTCATCGTTATTTTCGCCTTCAGTTTCCGGTCCTTCGCGTATCAACTCTTCAACGCTATGAATCCCTGTGATCGGCGAAACGTTGGACGCCGGTTACTTCTTGTCCAATTCATCATCCGACAAATGGTCGTCAAATCAAGTTGCTTGACCGAATTAGTGCGGGTAGTTGGCTTGCTGAACAACTCTGGTTTCTTTTCCGGTGGTCAAACCGGTCATTGGCACCATGGTGTTGACCATATTTACGCCTCTCGAGGACATTTTGCGTCCGGTGAATCTCGCTCGCAGCTACCATCACGATTTTTTTTTTCACAGAAAGAGTGACAGTTGTCAACAATCTTTTGAAAAGCCATAGAGTACTACGATTTTGTTTAGCAATTTAGTACCTGTAACTTGACTGTGGTGGCGCGCAGAGCGCTGAAGGGGTGTCGCCAACTGAGTATATGGAGCAACTTCCAAGTGGGACATCTACTTGATTAATAATCTATGCTAGAACAGATGGAGCCTAACATTTCAAAAGGGCACATAACTTTTGTAAACAATGTAAACTCAAATGACAGACAGACAATGAAAGGGACACACTCTTGCTTAAAAAAGTTATGTGACCTAATGAAATGGCAAGCACGAGATTTTCTTTCAATCATGGTCGAAATTAAAATCGATAAAATTTCAAAATTAAGGCGATATCAGATGATTTGTTGTGGGCAATCACCAGACCGGTATTGTGAGGCCACGTGAGGCTATGGTCTTACAGTAGCCATTGATGCCAGCTCATTTTAAACCTTCATAAAAACTTTTTTTCCAATGGCCAGGCCTACTGTAGAAGGTTAACCGCAAAGATAATTCTTTGAAATGGATTGAGTTTGAGCACAACGGTTTATACAGTAATGAAGAATATTTGAGAGCTACCATGGTTAGAACTCAAACAAAATGCCAAAGTATAAATTACCTTTAGTGTTAAAAATTTTGAGCTCACAGTTTTGCATAATTCGGTAGGCAAATTACCGCAAATCGTTCTCCAAGTCAGCAGCCGTCCAGCTGTCACAAAACCCGTCAAAGCTCGCATCGCCAGCCAAACGCCCCGTGGCCACAGAAATTATCTCCGTCCTCCTGTGAAACCTTGCAACACGCAATACTAATATTTCCTCTCTCTTCCTCTTCCAGATACCCCTTCAACGACTCGGAGCACGCGTCCCTGTTCGCCAAGATTAGCCGCGGCCAGTTCACCGTGCCGGACTGCCTCTCCTCGAAGGCACGCTGCATGATCCGGGCGCTGTTGCGGCGCGAACCCGAGGAGCGGATAGCCTCGGAGGACGTTCTGTTCCATCCGTGGCTGCAGCACGACGACACCCGCGAGCAGCCCCAGTACGTGAGCCGGTCCAGTGGGACGTCCGGGTCCGGATCGGGGTCCGCCAATGCCGACGATCAGTGCGTGCCGGAGTGGTTCGATCCGACGGCCGACAGTGACGGCGATCTGCGGAAGCGGGAGCTGCGTTACGAGGATGGCGAGCTGGTTTAAGGGATGCTGGGGGAGGATCTTTCTTTTTTTTTCTGGGAAAAAGGTCGTTTCGATTCGATTTATTCGTAAATCAGCCAAGAAAATCGAGCGACATGTCGCGTTTTGTTGCACTTGTTGTCGGAAGGAGCGGAATCGTTTTCGAATTACGTTTCCCATTAATTGCACACACACAGACACCGTTTTTTTTGGGCTTTTTTTTTGTAGGCGTCGCCGTGAAGTAGTCTGTAAGATCGGTCCACTAGGAGTAATGAAATTTTTATTTATTATTTTTTTAGCAATCGAGCAGGAAAAGCAAGAAATCCTCGCGCAGGTTGTTCTTCACTCGTTTCGTTCTGAATCAAAACGGCACTCCACTGCGAAGAATTGTGTGCTGCGCGCGTGATCTCAGCTGGTTTCGATTGATTCTTACTTTTTCCCCGATTTTTTTTTACCATCGTGTCTTAAAAACAATTCGCGAAGCATTCGTGTATTTTTTGTTTTGATTTTCTTTCCCTTGCTTTGAAAATACAAACGTTTCTGTTATTTTCGCTGTGATAACCGTTTTCACACAAGATCGAAATAGAGCCAGCTCCGAATTCATTAAAAACCTTTCTTTGTGCAATCCTCTTAAAATGCGCACTATTTCACTTTCTTTTGCCCGCCCCCCACGCCTTTGCAAATTTCACTAAATTATTAACTTATTTAAGCGCAAGCAACAACCAACTTGTTATGAGAATAACAGAACAGACTGAAACTACCATGTTTTTTAAGTTTAATATAAGGTACTTTGTTAAGAAGTTAGAGAGAAAATTATCGAGAAAAAAAAAACGCGCTGTACTTTTCAGTTTTAAACGTTCAAATCCATGCAAAAATTAAAAACAAAATGAAAAAGAAATCGAGGAAGACAAAGCGATTTGTGATACGTTCTGAATTAATTTGTTATTCTTTTCTGTCTAAACTTTTAACGCCCCCCTCTTTCGAACTACAATTAATAAAACTGCGTTAAACTATTAAAACAAAAACTTTCGTGTAAATACCGCCAAAATTATAACAGAAAAAAAGAAGGACATGTGTGCGATCTCCGCTCGGTTTTGGCGCTTCATGCGCCGCACTCGAGCTTGCTTCTTTTGAATTGAGTTGTGATTTTTATAAAGAGAATTATTTTTTAAAAAGTTTCTATTTTCCAGATTATTTCTATTTGCGAGTATAAAAAAAAAAAACACAGATTAAGTAAACAAGAGAGAGAAGGAACCAATATATAGAGACACAAAAAATCTTCCGTTTTAAATCCTGAATTCTTCCTATTAATCGTTAGGTAAAAAAAACAAACACACGCGCAACCCAACCGTGTGAAGTAGGTAGATTTTAACAGAAAAATTAAATAGATAGAGTAACTTTTTATTTCGATTGCCGCGTGAGACAGGTGCGAACATAAATGGAATGAACGCGAAACAGCAGCGGGTGAGTGTAAATGCGTGAAAGTGGTTTAATAGATAGTTAGTGAACGGATAAAAAAAACAACACACACAAATTAATTTAATGCAATAGATAATTGTGAATGTGAGAATGTAAGAGCGGAGTCAATAAACCTAAATCGTTAACCGAACATTGTTAGTGTTTTCATTTGGTATCCGAAATAAAACTTGCCTAACTAAAAAAAAATATATCCCCACAAATGGAAATGACAAACTCCTAATTGAGTAACAAAGAAGACAGTAACCCTTCAAAAGTGATTAAAATCCTTATTTTGACATTTTTAAAGCGTTGGTTTTTTTATTACTTTTTTTTAAAGTGAAATGCGCAGAAAATTTCAGTTTTTTTTTTAATTTGGAAACAAAATCGAGAAATTCCAAGTTGAAAAATGTAGCATTAATAGATTACAAAAAAAGTAGTTTATGCAACAAGTTGCAAATCGAAGATTTTCTCAGCACGGGTTGTATGTATGTATGTATGTATTTGTACCCCCGTCTTGGCAGGACTTGGCCATGACCACAGTATGTTTCAACTGAGACGGTTTGGTTAGTAACCGACTTATATCTTATGGACCTTAAAAGTTTATCATTCTCTTTCTAACCATTTGTTATGATATGATTAAATAGACAATGACATTCATGTGATTTGGACCAGGCGATCCACGACTCCCTCATCCAGTCCATAAAATATATGAAGGCCCTGGGATGTTATTTTTTGAGAGGGGTTAGAATTTTTTTTGGGGGGTTGTTAGGCGTTTGAAACATATAAGGTTAATATAATAAATATAATAGATATAATAAATATGATTTATTTAATAAAATTAAATAATATAATAAATACAATTAATATAACACATATAAAATATATAATAAATTAAGATGAAATGGAAAATAATGAAAGATCAAAGAAATAAAACTTTTAAGATAATACAAGTTGTTTAGAAGCTTCAATTACCAAAATTTATTAAGCAGCTATTATCAAATAATAAGCAACAGCTAAAGCTAAAACCGAATTAAAGAAAAATGTAGGTGCTGTAGAAGAAAAACTTCAAAACAAGTGTCAAAATTTGTTCTTACTGATAGAAAATTGTCCCAATTTTGGCAGCAATAATATGATTTATAAATATTGATAAAATCTAACATAGCAATTTACTAAGTATTGACTATTTAGAATGCCATAAAATATATATTTTTTTTTTCAAATAATCTATACTGAACTAGTGTAGTAAACTGTACTAGTTTATTATTAAATTTTATATTGGTGCCAATATCGAGACAATTCTGGAAATTAAACTATGAATTTAATGAATGTAGTCTCCCCAGGGATCCTGAAATTTAAAGTTAAATATTTATACCTGTAACAAAATATATTTTTGAAAAAAACTACTAAATGAAACCACCAGATTGATCCAAAACTGTAATTTTTGAGTTTTCAACAATTTGACAAATCTCGGGTTAGTTTTCAAAAGGTCCTAAACGCAAGATTTAAACGAAGCCGTCTTACGATCGGTTGTCGATCAATTTACGAATTATCCAAAATGTGTTGCAAAATGCTTTGAATTATTCATCTGCTTTTCCTTTAAATGCTTTATTCAAAAAAAAAAACAATACAAATTTGATTTGTTCCGGAAAACGAAACAAATAAGTGTCGGAGGTCGCGATGGCTGTTACGACGCATTGCAAACTAACCAGAGAAATGTATCAATCAAGCCAAAATCTTGACCAGTTTTTAATTAATAAAAACTTCAAAACATTTGTAAAGGATTATTTTTATTTTGTAGATATAATGTCTCAGTTTTGACAGCATGAAATTTAAAATCCTTTAATTTTAAATAAAAACCACACAAAACAAAAAAAACTGCTGGTCATTTTAAATGCTTTAAAAAAAAAAACAATAAAATTATAATTTAATAATAATAATTTAAACATATTAAAACAATCGAGCAAACGAAATATTGAGGCCAAAATCGAGACATTACATCTATTACAACTGTATATAATTGTTGAAAATCTTCCAGATGGATCCAATAGTGAGCCTGGAATTCATTGAAACTCCATACAATACAATGTTAAATGTAACCGCCGGATGGTCCAAAATCTGTAAACAAGAATTAAGATTATATATTCATGTAATGAAACTAAGACACCATTCAAACCGACGTAGCATTTTAGACAGAAGTTAGAATAAACACTTTTTACTTGTTGTAACTAATACTGCAACGCATTTACTGTTACAAAACATGTTTACCATGTAATAATATGTTATAACAATATTTTTTAGATAGTAAGGAATAAAGCAATTTTATCAGAACTATGTTATACTTTTTTTTTTGTTGAGCCTTATTGCCACTGCGACCAATTAGAGGAATATTACGGAATTGTTATACTAAAAAACCAGTTTTTCATTTGATTTTTAAAATAAATTTATGGTAAAGATCAGAATTAAAAAAAAATTAAGAAATGGATGGGTAAAATGCTACGTCAGTATAGAGTCCCATCATTTCTTATGAAGTTCTGACATGAAAATGAAACGACATGAAAATCTTCCACAAGTAGAATATTATAGATGGAATATATCATGGTTATTTTGGGTTTTGTAAAATATATTGAAATTAGTTCAATTTGAAAAACTCACTCAGATCTATCAGCTCACGCACTTATGTTCTCCCCCTCCCCACTAAAATGTTCAACATAGAACGAACTCACCCAAATGGTCGTAGTAGGCATCGAACGTCAGCTCTGCAAGTTTTCTCTCGCTTGTTTAATTCAGATCCAGATTACCTCCTTGCCCTGATATACAGTGTAAACTAACAGGATATTGTTTCAATAAAATTACAATTACAATTACAATTGCTTGTTCCTCTGCGACCCTCTGTTCCTTCATGTTCCCGTCAATCCATTTTTCACAAAATTGCTACTATCATCACAATTTTCCCTTTTCAACGAAAAGGGAAGCAACTTTTTTGGTTATTAGCACCGGACAAATCACCCAGACGCAGCAGAGGTGGCCCCTTACCACAAACGCGTGCTCGGTAAAGCTTCGTGTGACAACACTATTTTCACTTTCAAAATATCGCCAACAAAATCTTCACAAAATTATCACAACCACTTTCAAATTATATACTCTAAATTTCTTCCTTTTGAACCTTTCTCATCCCACTCCTGTTTCCAGCCGTTTCACTTCCTTCTGAAGGAAGATTCCACCTCAACATTTTCCCTCTTTTCTTTTTCTTTTCCAAACCTGATTCCTCCCGTTCTTGCTTTGGACCGAATCTTCCAGAAAAAGTTTTCACCTCTGGAACAACTATGAACAAACTTCACTTCCCCGAATGCTTCTTCCGCTTCCAACTCCAGCTCCTTCTGCATCTATCCACCGGGACAGAGATCCGCCGGAAGTTATCAACCGGAAGAGATTTACCGGAACAAAAATCGCGAAAAGTTAACACACCACTTTCCATACAATCATAAATTTTAAACTTAAATTCCATTTTAAACTATAATTTTCAAATGTTTAAAACTCATAAGAAAACGAAAAACGCGGAGCAAAAATTTTAAACGTCACGACGCGCGCACGGCTTGCCTCGATCTCCAGATTTTTTCAGCACGAGTTGTACATTTATTCAACGAGGTTTACCGATTTTTTCAATTCCGAGAAACACCCTTTGAATGGAATTGTAAGTCAACGTCCATTATTTAGTCAATGAACCGTTTAAATCAAAACAATGTTGAAAAGTATTACTTTTTGATACAAGTGCTCAAAAGTTCAACTTTTCAGCATCCATTTCAGTGCTGAAAAGTAGAACTTTTCAGCATTTGTTTTGAAATGTTCGATTCTGTTAATTTTGGTAGGGAAAAGTAGGCCGTTTCATCGTTCGGGAATTATAGGAAAAGTCAGTACCCTCAAAAAATCTTTCACCACAGGGTTGCATGAAAACTCCGGTGGCAGATAATTTTCAATCCAGAACAACGTTTTACATGAATCATGCCACTGTCGCAGTGCATTCATGTCAACCCTACCTGATTTGCACGCAACCTTCACCCACACAACTAAAGTTGCGTGAAATTCATGCCTGAAAAATTGGAGGCGTGGCATGCAGTCATCTGTGTTTTGGTTCGCATGAAATTCTTGTCATATCCACATGGAAACTGCTATGGAAAAAAGTCACTATCACTCAAAAAAATATTCACGTTGAAGTTACGTGAAAAGCTATGTGGTATTTTTCCACTAAACTTTTCACGTAACTTCTACGAGGTGGCTCTAGTAGAAACGGAATATGCTTGGCCAGATCATTTCACGTTGCTTCTACGTGTTTCACACGTAGAAGCTATATGAATCGATTGATGAATTCTACGTGCTTGCTGTACATTATATGATTTTTATGGTTGTAGTATTTAATTTTTTTTCGAATGCAAATTAGAAGAAATAAAGAGTAATTGCTAAAAATCATTTCCTTTATTAACTTATAAATTTCTTCGGGGTGATTTCACCGTTTGCCACTAATTCAGTCAAGGGTGACCTTCCGCCATGTCGACGCTCCTATCGTTGTGCACAAGCGATCAACAATGCGCAATGTGCTTAACCGTGATTTCGTAGTTGAGTCCCTTGGCCAGGTGCAAAATCACCACCGATAAATACATGTCCAGGGAACCACGTTTGAGTGGTGCTCCAGTTCGGCTGCGTTGCGTTTGGCCACGTCGCTAATGTGGTCGAGCAGGAGGATGTTCGATCGAAGCTAGCTGATTCTACTGGCCATCATGGTCGCACGGGAACCCGTTTCGAAATCGTAGATGGTCGTTTGGTTTGGGCTTGCGGTACGCTACGAAAAGGATCAACCCGAACACGACCGCGTACATGAACTGACCATGTCCGTGATTTTTTCGGTGGCGTCAAACACCATAGTAGCACCGGCCACAAATGTAAAAAAAACGGGGCTTACATTCCAGTGACCACCGGAGAAAAAGATGCTGCTCACAAGGATCGGCTTCTGCAAGAAAAATATTATAAATTATTAATAAAATAATTCTAGCTTAATTCAACTTACCGTTCAATTGCAATCAAATTTTACGGGCACAAGTTCGACAGCACGTCTTAACTGGACGCACTCAATTTTCACACTAAAATAATCACGTAGATATTTGGCCGAATGGCGCACTCGAGTCACGTTGAAGTTACATTTCAAAATACATAAAAGCTACATGGAAAAACCTAGTGGAAAAATACTATATGGTTTTTCACGTAACTTCAACGTGAAAACATTTTTTTGCCAGTACACTTTCACATTATTTTTACGTGTGTCACGTAAAACAGACCTAGTGAGGGGAAAATCGTGGTTACGTGATTTTTCAAGTAGCATCAACGTGTGGTTTATTTTGAGTGATAGCCTTTTCATGCAAAATTGAAGTGAAAAATGATGGTGATGAACAAAGCTTTTTGAGGTTGCGTGAAATTCCTGTCTGCAAATTTTGAGATGGGCCTGAAAGACTGAGGACGGTCAGTTAGCTGCTGATTCTCATCAAAGTCACATTGTTCTTGTTTTCTTTCTGTTTGCGCCGGAACATTTCAGCGCTGTTTTTCGAAGTGAGATTTATTAATGCAATAGTAAGCATTTTCCCCATTATTTCGTCGTATTTTGCCTAACTTTTTCATTTGCTTTTATCTAGGCCAGGAAAACCGAAGTTCCAGTGCAACAACGTCGGTACAAATCACCACAACATGGCCAAGCGTAGCATGAAGCCGGTCCAGGACAAGAGAGTCAAACAAGCCAGGAAGAAGGTAGGCACTGGTCGCGTCCGGCAGAAGGAGGATCGCTAAAGTGACCAGAGAGACTTACCCGCGTTCCGCAAACGAGAACCAGGCGTGTGAGTGTGAGATTGTTCGTAGAAAATGCCTTTTACACCGGCAAACGTGTATGTTGTGAATTTAGTGTGAAGTGAAAATGAAATGTTGTGTAAAAGTGATACATAAAATTTGGTGAATAAAAAAAGTTAAAAGACAACCCCTTTTTTCTTCCATAAAAAGACGAAAAAAAGAATAAGTACAAATAATAAACCACAAGACCCTCGAAGCAACAACGCATGAAAATCCAGCGACTACATTCTGCTGCGGTTGAATATCACGTTAATTTCCAATAAAAAGCACAGGACAATGTCCTAAAAGCTGAATGAAAATCCGGTGAAATCCATCAGTGAACCATGCAAACTTGCTTTCTATGTGTGTGTCAGCTGGTTTTTGGTATGCATGAATTTCATGTCACAACCGCATGGGAATAGGTTTGGAAAAAAACCACATACCTTTTCATGCAGCACTGTGGTGAACAGTTTTTTGAGTGTAGCTTCACGACGGAAATGCAAAAAAAAACTATTTTTTCACACAATTTAAACTGTATCTCAGTAACTAGCAGTCTGATCAAAATTCAAAAATGAAAATTGTAGACAATTTGCTCAGCTTTTCGAAAATATGTTTTGCAGTAGTTTTCCTTAAAAAGAATTTTTTATTTGCGAAAAAAACAGGAAAACAAAACTAAAACTGGTGACCATAACTTGAAAACGGTACAATTTATCCATAAATTTGTGAAGTAATTTTCGACTGCAAATATAATTTGAAATCTAGAGTTATTTTTTGAAAAGGTCCTATACACTAATGTCTTTCATATGTTTATAGGACCTATTCAAAAAAGAAACGCTAGAAATGTAGTTCGACAAAATTTTATTTTTTTTCTAGAAAACAACACATTCTGGTGCATGAGATGCCTTTTTAGTCCTCTAAAAAATAAGAAAAAAATATGAGAAATATCGAGAATCAAACAAATACGTATTTCATGAACTCCCAAAACGTTTAGCGATAAAAAGACAAATTGGGATTTTTTTCCATGTGCTTATTTTTTCGGAAAATGTTGAACTTTGCCGAAGACACCAAATCTATCAGAAAATCCCTTCTCAACATACAGATTTTCGAACATTCACCTATACATTTAGTATGGCCTGACCAGACGGCAAAATTTTATAAAGCCTTGTATCAAAAAACTAATAAAATGAAATTGCTTCTTTTGAAATAGGCAATGGGCATTGTTTCATTCAAATAGAAAAAATAATAATAGGAAAATGCGATTTACAAAAACGTTAAAACTACTATGCGGTCACGTAGTGGTAACGCGGTAGATCGGGGTTCAAATCCCGGCTAGGACCAACACAACTGGTGATCTTTTCCCTTCTGGATTCGATTGCTTAGTAAAGGAAAGGAAGTGTATCGTCACAAACTAGACCTTATCATGACACCTTTGGAAGACAACCTATGGAATGTTAACATTAACCTTAACATGTTAGCATTAAGTTGATTAATAAACTGCCACTGAATCCGCTTTTTAAATGCCGGCCCCGATACTCTTCGCGGGTGGTCCCCTCGGGAACATAAATAAAAAAAATTGACGGTTTTGTTCGAACGCGAATCAGTTCAATATGGTGCGTCGGATCGAGGTGCTAGTTGTTGCGTTGGGTTGATATAAGTCCAAAGAAGGTTCTTACGCCACTCTGGAACCGATTCCGGAAAATCTGCAGTTTGTATGGGAAAAGTTGCGAAAACCAAATTTTGATCACAGGAGGCTATATAAGTAAACAAGCTAAAAACGTGAAGAAACGAAAAAAGACAAGACGAAGTTTGTCGGGTTTAGCTTGTTAAACATAAATAGTAAGGAATATTAAAGTAGTTCTTGAACGACGAAATGGCATATTTTTCTCTTGCAAGAATAACAGAATCGAAAAGTATACTGATCGATAAAAGGGCAGAAAAGTTCCAGTTTTTAGCACTGAAACGGGTGTTGGAAAAGGAAAATTGAAATTTCAGCAATTATATAGAAAAGTAATACTTTTCAATATTGTTATGATTTTAATATAAAATTCATTAAACACATGAACGTATTACTTAACATTACATGCAAGGGTGTTTTTCAGAATTGCAAAAAATGTTGTGTGCAACTCGCTGCAAAACTTGATTTTTTCGGATTTATGTATGACTCGTATTGAAAAAGACTTCTTTTTGCAACTTGCAAAACACAAAAAATCGCCTGCCTTTAAAAAAAATGCGGGAAAGTTTGCTAGATTTATAGACGTCGTAATTCCATTTTACTTTTTCAATTATCAATTAGTGTTTTATTAGAATTTAACAGTTCTGCTCCAGAATGTTACAATTGCAATTCAAAGATTTGGAGAACCTTTCAACTGAGATCAGTCCATAAGCATTTGCAGGGAGGGTACATATTTCTAAGTTAAGATTTTGCAGCACTTTTAGGAAAATTAGGTAGTCCCGCCCGTGTGGATCAATTGGACCGCGCACTGGACTCACAATCCAGAGGTCGCCGGTTCGAATCCCGCGGCGGGCGCTCTAAAATTCTTTGTGTAAATATGGGTATTCGGCGCCGTCGCTCCGTGCCATACTTTGATACACTTAGGAGCCCAGGGCGGCGAAGTCCTTGTAGATAAAAGGAAGACACTAGTGGTTGGTACTAGCAATGGTGGCCGACAGCTATAAAGTCAACTTCGTTTTTAGGAAAATTGGCTTGAAACTAAAACAGTCATCCCACATATTCGAAACAGTTTACAGATCGGCCAATGTTCAAAAAATAATAGAAAATCATAGAATGACATAATGATTTGCTTTTACCTTCATGTGAAAGCTTTTTTTGTGATCTTTCGATTGATGTATCGACTGAGCATTTTTACAGTTTGTATTTAGTTTAAAAAAAACAATGACCCTTGAAATCCACAACTTCGAACCACTTTTTTCTTACGGATGTAAACAAACTTTGATTCTCTCCAGCACGCAGAAAAATAAGGCATATTTGAATCAACAAAACATTTTGTTGATTTGAAAATCAAGATTTTTGTTGAATCAACGCTGAACGTCGAAGCAACTTTTTCAAAACAACAAAATATTTTCGTGGAATTGAGAAAATCAAGGTTTGTTTAACGCAAAATCGGCGTTGATTATATTCAACAAAATTTTTGTTGAAACAAACCTCGTACAGGCTGATTCTACAAAACATTTTTCTGCGTGAGTAGTACATATTTATTTACAAAATAATGACTTCACACACTGGAATCAATAAAACTCAAGCGAAGTTACGTTTTACTTTTTTTGTGAAAATATCAGTTAAAATTTAGGTGCTCCACAATTGGGTCCTAAAATGAAGCTTAGATTGCTGATGTTATTGTTGTTGAAAAGCAACCGTGTAGTGGACGCCCCTAGTTACGGCTAACGGTGCTCTAGGCAACCGACAAACAGATCTTAGTAAGCCATGCTAGTTTGTCAGATAAATCTTTCTCTTTTCTTGTAACCTCCGAAGAATAAAGACTTTTTGTTAAACTGCTCTGCCTAATTCTTCAGGTTATGGGCCCAGTTACCGAAGTTTAAAGAAGTTTGCGCAAGATGTTGGAGGAGAAAATTTGGTTGCTGGACGGAATTACGGGAACTGGAGGTTCCGGATGGAAGTCCTCCTGGAGGCGAAAGGTTTGCTAAATTGCGTGGCTGAACCGCTGGACCTGGCGGCCTTTGCGGAGCTGCAGTCAGACACGCAGGACCAGAAGCTGCAGAAGCGGACGCGTCGAGCGGAACGGGTTGCGAAGGACCGGAGCTACAGGAATCTCCTGGTCAACCGCATCGCCGAGAACCAGCTGGACCACGTGAAGGACGCACGGACGGCCAAGGAGACCTGGGACGCGCTGCGTAACACGTTCGAGCGCGTTGGGATTGCGGGCAAGTTGTTCCTGAAGAAGCGGTTCCAGGAACTCCGCTTGGCTGAAGGCGGGGATGTCTCGGCGTTCCTTGTCCAGTTCGACAAGTTGCTGCGGGAGCTTAAAGCGGCCGGCGTGAAGATGGAAAAGGAGGACGTGGTTTGCCAGCTGCTACTGGCGCTTCCCAGGTCATTCAACGCGCTGGTGACGGCGGTTGAAACGATCGAGCCGAAGGACGTGACCCTTGAGTACATCAAAAAGCGCTTGCTGGACGAACAGGCCAAGCGGAACGGTCAAGATGTTCCAAGTGAAGAGGAGAGCTGCCCCGGTGAGTCGTCGTTCGTCAGCAGGAGGAGAAGAGCGCTAAAGTGCTTCGGATGTGGTGGGTATGGCCACAAACGAGCGGATTGTCCCGACGGACGGTCGGACGAGATGGAATCGGAAAGAAGCTGGAGGTCTGGTAAGTCTGGCAGAGCTAACGTGACCAGCAAAAACGAGATTGCGTTTGGCGTTGCTACGGGCAACGTTATCGATTGGTCGTCGCCTACTGTGGGTCGAAAAGTTGAGTGGTTTCTGGATTCTGGAGCGACAAGCCACATGGTGCGGGATAAGTCACTTTTCGAGGAACTGCGGCCGCTGGCTCGGAAGGTGCACATTGCCGTGGCCAAATCGGGACAGTCGCTGGTGGCGGAATCGATCGGCACGGTACGAGTTTGGATGTTGGTCAAGGGAAGGTCGCTACAGGCTGTAGTCAACGATGTGCTCTACGTGCCTGAGCTGCGAAGCAATCTGTTCTCGGTTCGGCGGCTCGAGGACGTTGGAATGACCGTGAAGTTCGCTGGTGGAAGAGTGTCCATTGAAAAGGGAGATCGTATGGTGGGCAGCGGACGCCGATCTGGACAACTATACGCGTTGGACGTTTTCCGGCGTGGTGGTGTTGAAGACGGTGGAAAACCATCCCGCGAGAACGGAGGCGGGAAACCTGCGGAAGAACAAGCTGAAGATGTTCCAGCTGATAAGCCGCCACGAAACTCCGAGAACGAAGGCAAAGAGGTGCGGATCGCCGGCTCGTCAGGTAGACAGCCCGGCGTAGCAGAGATGTTGGAAGCCGAAGACAAGGAGGGACCCAACGGCGCGCTCCCTTCGCAACCAGAACGTGACAACTGCTCTGCAGAAGTGTCCACGAGGCCTAGCGGACGGGAGCGCAAAATCGTGGGTAAGTCCCTTGCAACCGTAACAAGCTGTGGCGGAAGTACTGCTGGCTCGGAATGCTGGAGCTGAATCGATCGTTGAGAACCTGTCAGCTGACGGAGCGAAGCAATGCTGTGAGAGGATGGAGTCGCCAAAGCAGACGAAAAACGATGAAAAGACCAAGTTGAAGATTAAAGTTAGGCGCTGCGTAAATAGGATAAAATCGTGCTTGTTGGCGAAGCATGATTCGCAGAAATGTGATCAGGTTTGATGCAAAGTGCTAGATTTGTTTCGGTTGAGCGAGGGTGTTGATAAGCAACCGTGTAGTGGACGCCCCTAGTTACGGCTAACGGTGCTCTAGGCAACCGACAAACAGATCTTAGTAAGCCATGCTAGTTTGTCAGATAAATCTTTCTCTTTTCTTGTAACCTCCGACGAATAAAGACTTTTTGTTAAACTGCTCTGCCTAATTCTTCAATTGTTTACAGCGATAAAGCTTATTTTTCTGAGTAGAATGACCCTTTGTACGACCACAAAGAGTTTAAGAGGCAGTATTTGTAAATATTGCTCGGTTTGTTCTAGAGGTCGTATCGAGGTGCTCCGATTTGGATGAAACTTTCAGCGTTTGTTTGTCTATACATGAGATGAACTCATGCCAAATATGAGCCCTCTACGACAAAGGGAAGTGGGGTAAAACGGGCTTTGAAGTTTGAGGTCCAAAAAACCTAAAAAATCTTAAAATTGCTCGCATTTCCGTAAAACTTCATCAATTCCAACTCTCTTAGTTGCATTCAAAAGGTCTTTTGAAGCACTTCAAAATGAGCTATAGACATCCTGGATTGGTTTGACTTTTTCTCATAGCTTTTGCGAATTACTGTTAAAAATTGATTTTTTTAAAATCTTAATATCTTTTTGCAACAGCCTCCAACACCCATACTCCCATAGATCAAAAGATAGGTAATTACATGGACTATAAGCCTACGGTGTTAACTTTTTGGCCAATCGCAGTTTTTCTCATAGTTTTTCGATTTTTCTAGAACAAACATTTTACAACGTTAGTGTTTGCCCTGCAGGCCAAGAAGACGGCACTTTTTGGTCTCAATTTTGTCATATTTGGAATCCTCGGACAATTTCACGTAAGTTAGATGTATTGGAGTTGTAATTTTGATTTAAAAAATAATTAAATAAAACATTTTTGAAAAAAGAAATAGATCTTATTTACCCTGTGATCAATACGTCAAAAGCTGTATCAAGTAGGCGAAAACCTGTTTTACCCATAATCCAACAAATTGTTAAAAAAATATTTTAATTCATTTTAAATTGCAATTTTTCCAATCAAATTTAAAACTCCAATACTTCTAACTTACGTGAAATTGTCCGAGGATTCCGAATATGACATAATTGAGACCAAAAAGTGCTGCTATGGCGGCCTACAGGGCAAAAACTAACGTTGTAAAATGTTTGTTCTAGAAAAATCGAAAAACTATGAGAAAAACTGCGATTGGCCAAAAAGTTAACACCATAGGCTTATAGTCCATGTAATTACCTATCTTTTGACCTATGGGAGTATGGGTGTTGGAGGCTGTTGCAAAAAGATATTAAGGTTTTAAAAAAACCATTTTTGACAGTAATTTGCAAAAGCTAAGAGAAAAATTCGAACCAATCCTGGATGTCTATAGCACATTTTGAAGTGCTTCAAAAGACCTTTCGAATGCATCTAAGAGAGTTGGAATTGATGAAGTTTTACGGAAATGCGAGCAATTTTAAGATTTTTTGTGTTTTTTCGACCTCAAACTTCGAAGCCCGTTTTACCCCACTTCCCTTTGTCGTAGAGGGCTCATATTTGGCATGAGTTCATCTCATGTATAGACAAACAAACGCTGAAAGTTTCATCCAAATCGGAGCACCTCGATACGACCTGTTACACATTGGTGAAAAACTCGCTCTTAAAATGGATTTTTAAATCAATTTGGAAAAATTAACCTCGCGGTCCTTCTTGACAGAAAAGTCTCCACTTGACAGCTCGTTCCAAGGGGACCATAGTTGATCCATCGAAAAAATGTTGTCTTGTCCATTTTTTTTTGCATTAAAATGAAAAAAAAAGATCAGAAATGGTTTTTAAACGTGTTCTTACCGTTGTACATAAAAATTTACAGGCTTTAGTACCCAATTGTGGTGGGCACAATTATGAAACAGCAATAGAAAGTAGGGTCGATGGAAAAGATGCATTTGGTCATGCATGTCGACTCTACAGCTTGTGTAGATCGTCGGACGGGTACCAAGGTTCCAGGATTTGCGCCATCTTGAGCAGGTTCTTCTGCTTTACCTGGAGTCGTTTTCGGTGCGATTTGGTGCGAGGAAATCTAGCGTTTACCAAACCCATTATTGAAGTTTTAGTAATTACTCGTTGAACTAAACGAACATCATCAGCTCCATCGGATTACGATAGTTAACGATAGATAAACAAAAAAAAAAACAACCAGCCCAACGAAAATTTCGAATGCTTTCGGATAGTTATAAAAAGACAAAGATATATTTTCCAATGGTGTATTTTTCGCTCAGCAAAACTAACTGTACAATTGTAAAATACATTCTTAAGCGTATTTTATACAAAAGTTGCATAAACGTATATATTCCATAATATGACTTTGTTTGCAATATATATAATAAAAAACTAAAATCTTCCAAGGACCAATTCGACTTTGCTCTCAGTATGAGGTACTGTTTAAAATAAGGCTAAACTTTACATATTTCACAATCAGTGTTTTTTTTCTACAACTAACTTTGCGCCGATCGATAGCATCTCTAAACGCTAACGCTAAGAACAAATCTAACAAGCTGTACAATGCATCATCGCTGCGCGCCGACTCTAACAAAATAGTTTACAGAAAGGCATTTTCACACGGTGGCGACTCGATACATTTTACGGTTACGCGATATTTTCTCTAAATATGTTGAGTGTGTGGGTTTAGTGCAATATTGCGGCACCTCTGTGGAGATAAGGGTACTGTGTCTTACTTTGAAGCGTTTTGTTTGGTAGCTGTCCACTCGACGACGTCCTGCTCTGAGTTATATACTCTAATGAAGCACGTTTAGTAAACCAACGGGGGTTTGTCGCAGCCGGAATCGGCCGCGTCGTCCTCCTTGCTATTGCATGCGTGGTTTGAGTTCAGTTTTGTTCATTTATAACATCATTTTGAGCAATAAAAATCTTTCCTCAAACTTGAGACATGTCCTCAGTTCAAGATATTCCGGTTGGTGTGTACAGTTTTATGATAACAGACATAATTGCTCTGGTGGAAAGCGGCAAGATAAATCGACTGACTTTTTGCGTTACTCTATTTGACTTACAATCCCTTCGGTAAATATATCCTATATGTGAAGCTAACCGTCAAGTGCCGTTTGACTTTGATTCTGCCCTTTTAACATTTATACCTCTGCTACAACGGTAGATTGCTCAGATTTTTATAGAACTATATCTAGCAAGGTTATGCTTTCAGAAGCTGGTTTAGCTAAATAGTTTGATGCAGCAGCACAGGCTTGTAGCGTGCTCGGTGCGCCTCAAGAGCAGTTCCTTGTCCTTGTATCCTTACTGCTGAAGCATATTTAGCGAAGCCACTTTAACTCTACGATGAATTCATCCGTGGTTTGCCTAGTGAAAGAGATGAGAAATAAAATTTAAAAAAATTCCCAAATTGAAAGTACTTATGCTTAATTCTCTACGAAATCAAACTTTTTGAGAACCTTCCCTATGACCAAAGAAGCCATTTTGTGTCATTGGTTCAACCGTACAAGGCTCCATACAATTTTGGCAGAATTATTTTAACGTTTGTAATTTTCAGTCGCATCCAAATGAGCAAAACCTTATTATTTGATTTTTTTCATCAAAACATATTGTAAACAAGCATTGCGCGTAAAAACGTCAAACGCTACTTTCCCTTTCTGTTCTTTTTCAGCTGCGTACGATCCATTTCTTGACCGTTTTTAATTTGGTGTTTTGCATTCCTTCCGAGCTGCGTACTAGCCTTCAACTGTGTTGTTTTATTTGCGTTCCTCCTGCTCTCCAATGAAAATGATTCCATAAAAATTAGCTAAATGTTTCTATCAACATGAATATAATGAATAAAATTCGTGGTTAAAGTATTTGTTGTATTGAATGTAGGGGAAATATACCCTTTCTAATCAAACACCTATCTTCGTCATATGGAGAGTTTGATGCTCGATTAAAGCTCCAAAAATACTATTTAGGCTGTAAACTTACCAGCAACAGCACCGCCTCGAGTAAGCACGCAAATGTATGCCATTTACTGGCCAAAAAGATCAAATTTAATGCACTTTTGATCATAATTTCTATTTTTCGAGACCATTTCTCATCATTTCGGTGGCACACACATCCACACGCAAGATCAGAGGTTAACTGCTTAACGAAAGTCGCCATCAATATCCTTTCACTTGCGCTAATGATTTCAAAGCACTTAAGATATAAAATTGCTTCCAACTACCGGCAACATGTTCTTTTGACCGTTACTTAGTCACTCACTTGAAAAATAATCCCGAAACATGTAAATAATTAGCAAGCGCCATCAAAAAACAAACGCGCCAAGTCTTTTGACGTTTCAATTTTGACCATCCATTCTAATCGAAGGCTGAAGCAGCGCTTGTGGTGTTGCCAGGAAACTTTCTCTATAAATGCTACTTTTCGTGAGTGTTCGCTCAAAATTTCATCAATTTTGGCAGCACGAAGCAGACCCAAACGAGCGTTGGAAGAAAAAAAGAACTAAGCTGAAAATACAAAAATGGGCGTGGCCCAATGCACACGACTGATTAGAATGCGTTTTTGAAATATTTTTTTAAAATGCTTGTAAAAGGAATAGCATAACTTTTAATAAAAGTGAAAATAAACAGAAATGTTAACAAAAAGTTGCTCTACTCGTTGGTGTACTTGGTTTTACTGAATTTCAAGGAACACTCCAGATTATCCAGCATCATTCAAACAAGACCGCTTATTCGCAATTCGCAATTTTCAGTGTAAGAACGGGCCTTGACCGATCTTATGCACTAGGTTCCCGACGAACACGCACTGCCCTTATACCTACATCCAGAGCCGTACCTTGGGTCCACGGCGCCCTTGGCGAAGCACCAATTTGGCGCCCCTCCCAAATTTACAAACATTTTGATAAATTGATATTAATTTTCAATGATTGCTTCAATATGAGTTTTGATTTTATAATTGCAATTGGAGACCTTAATATGGTTTAATTCAGAAACACAGTTATTTTATGTTTAATTTCCCCTATAATATGAGATAGGTTGAATTGAAAATTTATTATAGGGGTTTAGTTGGCTGAATATTTTCCCAGATTTCATAAAATCGATAATGATAGCAGGCACAGAATTAAATGCTCAAATAACTTGTTAGCAAATTGCTAAATAACTTGTTAGCAAATTTTATATTTCTAAGCCTGCTTAGCAAGCTTAGTTCAAAAGAGCACACCGGCATCGAAATATAATTTTTCAACATGCAGCGGCAGAACAAAAATTCGTCAATACCAATTTAGGCCTTTGCAAATATTTTTTGAAGTTTATGTCCCTCGACTCTGACCAAAAAAAAAAATGTTAAAAGATTGGAACTACAGGCCACGGTTTCAACATCTGAATGAAAAAATATATTTTAAAATGCGTTTTGCAATCATAAGTTTCCAAAATTTCTAAGTATTGACGAAATTTTATTTGTTAGAAAAAAAAGTTAGAAAAAATATAAAGATAAGACATTTTTATTCACATTGAAAATAATAACGAATAGCCCATACGATGAGCGATGCTTGAGAATATATTTCATAATTTTATTTTTTTTATTTATGTTTTGCATTGTTTTTAATTTTCATCAGTATTTATGTATTTATTTTCAATTCGTAAAATTTAATGTTATATTCTAAACATGTTTTTTTTTTGCGCAAAACAATACAACTGTTTTAAAACCTTGATAAAATATCATTATTTTATTTTTAACTGAAAACAAATTGTTTTCATTGCCAAAGCGATTTAAAAGGTAAACAACACCGGTTGAGCCAGGGGTGCTCAAAGTTTTTGAATGGCGGGCCAAATTTGAAACTCACATGAGCTTGCGGGCCAAACGTGAAAATGGTTTATTAGAAAAAAAAAGTTTTTTCAATCTCAAAAAAGCAAAGTAATCCACTTTAACGACCCCCGGGTCTTATGTGGTCTCTGTTGCAAGTTTCTGCTCATTTCTAGGCGTCCGAAGGTTATGTGTGGTGAGTCACCCAAAACCTCTTTTACGCAAATGGACCGACGTTTTACTTCCCCATCCGATAGAAGGCGTGGTCAGGCAAATCTCGTCTCGAAAAATGCCACCGGGTCCGTCTGGGTTTGAACCCAGGCCATACTGGGATTTAGAGGCTACCACGCTAACCACTGAACCACCGGACCCGGCTATTCAATCTCATCAATCTTGATTTATTTGTTCATTTCAAAAAACTAGGAAAAGAAAAAAAAACACCAGTATCGTTGAAAAAAGCTTCCTATCAATTTAATCAAATTAGTAAAATCAACAAAACTTAAAAAAAGTAATTCAAAAGCTTTTAACTGCAATTATCTTGCCTCGACAAAAAAATCAGGGAAGGTCTCTGCTAATAGAGGGAGAGGGGGTAATATGCACCCCCGGGGCAAAATGCACCCCCTGCTTTTCTCGGTATTTGGAAGAATTTTCCGGGGAAAAAATCAAAGAAATTGGAAGCTTAACATTGCTAAACCATGCTGGAAAAATTTGAGCATCGCAGTATAAAAACAGCTCAAGTTATTTGCAAAACTTTAAAATGTTGTGTTTTCATCTAATTTTCATCGAACTTTCATTATGATTTTTGGACAATATAAAAAGCCTTTATTGATATTGCAAGTGTTGAGGTATATAGTTTTTGCCATAATCTTCATTATTCTGTAGATAGATGAGTCCAAAAACATCAAAAAATGCATTTTTAATTAAATTTTCTGCAAAAAGCGTGGTCGGGGCAAAACGCACCGCTGTGAAGCTTCTTTGTAAAAACAGCGGTGTCATCTAGTGGTGACTAGTGGAAACTGCTTTTACCCGGTGCATTTTGCCCCTTGTTGTGGTGCATTTTGCCCCGTTGTTGTAGTGCATTTTGCCCCAATGTTGCGGTGCATATTGCCCCGCATGGTTGTTTGAAATGAATCAAAAATTGTTTTAGAAATTTGATATTTTCGAACAATTTTGAGGTTTTTTAAGACTTTTTCCACATGGATGACGAAGAATAATAGTTGTTTTAGAACATCGAACAAAATTCTTCCACAGTAATGCTGTAATGTTCGAGAAATCACAGTTTTCCCTTAGGGGGTGCATATTACCCCCTCTCCCCCTATATTGTTAGAAGATTATTTTCCACGGTCTGGTCAAGTTTGAGGGGTGGTTGACCATTTTGTGGGTGAATGCTGAAAACAAAAGTTATTTCACAAATATTTTGAAAATGTTTTTTAAAATTTAATTGAATGCATTTATATTTTCCTTTAAATATTAATTTAATGACGTAATTTTATTTTTTAAGTGCAGTTCAACTACAATAATAAATAATTGCAATAGGAGTTTCAAAAATTATTCTTCCAATTTCAACTGAAACAATTCAATTCAATTAGTTTTTATTAGTAAATAATCAATTCACAATTTCGTAAATTATGTAATCTAATAGAGTTTTGGAGTTCCTGCCAACTATGATTTTGTAGTATAGTTCATTTTGATGTATTTGGATATTCTTATAATGGATTTATCAAGAGAAGGAAAAATTAAAAAAAAACCTTCTAAATAAAAAAAAACATTCTAAATAAAAAAAAACCTTCTAAATTAAAAAAAACCTCTAAATTAAAAAAAAACTTTCTAAATTAAAAAAAACCTTCTAAATTAAAAAAAAACCTTCTAAATTAAAAAAAAACCTTCTAAATAAAAAAAACCAAAAACATAATTTGTTAAAATTACAAAATCAATTTACTGATGGGCCAAATAGCCATTTTACGTGATCAATCAAAACGGGTCCGCGGGTCACAAATAATCACATCACGGGCCACGTTTGGCCCGCGGGCCATACTTTGGTCACCCCTGGGTTAAGCTAAAACTGAAAAAGTGATATGCTCTGAAAAACTTTTTTTTCTGAACAAATAATGTTGGTCTTATTGGTGAAAATTTACAGCAGTTTTCCAATTTCAAAACACTAGTATTTTGAAAAAGAGTATGCAAATTTCAATGCACGAATTTCAATAAACAAAAGGGGAAATCGAGCTGAAAATATTTCAAGGCCCATTTTTTAACTCGAGAATGTAACATTTTTAAAAGAGCGAGTTGTGGTGCTATAACCACGGCAAATAGAGTCCAGGGTATTCGTGGAAATACAATGTCCCATCCCAGAGGGTCCCGGAGTACCAAACCTTCTTAGCATGGTGCTCCCAACGAATACAACCGAAAATCTCGGAGCGTATGGTGGTGTGTCCCCACGCTTCTTCCTCCCCTGTCGACTCAGAATTGTGTTGTTGTTCGAACACTCTGTGCTCAAACTCAACCCAATTACGAGTCATCTTTGCGATATGGCTTTACGCAGTAGGCCTGGCCGCTTTAACGCTTGTGATGTTTCAATGCATTTCAATGCAATGGCGCACTACAAATGTTAATAAATGACAAGAAGAGTGCTAGGCGTCATCTAACCTAAGGCACTCTCCAGGATCCCTTCGAAAGATTGGCTGCGCTAGGGTCTGATTAGATTAGATTAGATTAGAGAATGTAACATTTTTAAAAGAATGGAATATATTTTTATGTCAAAATAATTCCTTTTTCAAAGAAGCTCAAAATATGACTATAATTTTGTCACAATTTGGCTGATTGCGATTCACAGACAAATAAACGTGAAAATAACATATAGTTGGACATTTTTTTAGTTTGGAAGGTATGACTTAAACTTCATTATACAACGGTCCAAACTTAAACGTGTATTTATTTTGATAAGATCTTCTTGAACTATTTTAAATTTTTGCCAATTGAGCGCCCCTTCTTTGATGAAAAATAAATTTAGCATTAAGTATGAATTTTCAAAAACACTTCGGTAGATTGATTTTGGCGCCCCCAAATATCTTTTTTATATTAAAAACCAAATTATCTAGTTATTTGTAATTCTATTTTATAATTCAGCGCCCTTTCTGTTTCAAATATCTAATGAGGACGTTATAGCTGACATGAAAATTTTGTACAATCATCGATTTTGGCGCCCCCCAAGGGCTGGCGCCCTTGGCGGTCGCCAACCGCGCCAACCCCTAGGTACGGCGCTGCCTACATCTCACCCTTGCTCTGAGTCAGTACGAGCAACACGCTAGAACACGCTTTGAGTGTTCGTGCCAGGCATGCACACCTTCTTTTCCGGTTACGCATTTTAACTCGGCCGGGGGTGGTACATTGCGTAGGGTTTGATGTAAGTATAAGCGCCTAACCATTTAAAGTGTGCCTATCAACTTTCATTAAAGCAAAAACTGTTTTATTTTTAGTTTGAATTCAAAAACTAATTGTTATTTACTGTGTTTTGTTTTCTCCTGAAATCTTTCCTAGTGTTGAGTCGTGTTTATATGTTGCTATTTCTTTTGTCGCGGTGTTTTGTTACAATTTTTGGTCCTAAGCATTTTATAAAAGTTTTTCAAAAGTACAATAGTAATATTTGTGTTAATTCTTTGATCATTCCAAAAATTGATTAAGGGTCGAACCTCATTTGTCTGAAGAAAAGGGTGAAGATTGAAAACAATGGACAGTGAAAGAAATATACTATTTGAAGAATCAATAGTAAAAGAAAGATAGTAACTTATGAAGTAGATAAAGAAATTAACAATAATTAATAAATAGAGGTAACAAACAAGCTTAGATTGTATTGAGGGCAATTTACAGGGAAGATGAGAAATTATTCAAATAGATAAATAAAGAAAAGGCACATGATAAACAAAATTGACATCGCTGCCAAATTAAGGGAAAGCAGAAAGTTTGTTACAGCAGCATCAATTGGTAAAATAGAGTGGAAAAGCGTTGAGAAATAAGATAATCAAATGAGTAAAATCGAAATCAAATGGAGGATAGTAAACAAAAGCCGCGTTAGAAAATCAGTGAAACAAAATAAATAGAAGATAGGTGGTAGCTGAAATGGAAAGAAAAGAAACCCCGTTGTGCGATGTTTTAGGTACATCCACAGCAGTTGACTCAACATATTGCGAATCAAAACAATACCGTCTACAATCACAAATTACTTCCCTTTCCCACATTGTCGCGCCCCTTTCTTTTAGCCGTCTCGACTTTGACCCGCGGTGGTCTAAGGTTTACGAGCCGTTTCCACAGGCCACCAGCTAGGTCATCATGAAAACCAAGCCAACGTGGAGGTAAGAAAATAGGACACTTGCAAGTAGAGGGTGACGAGCGGGAATTCCCGGGAAAAAAATCCCGGGAAATTGACCATTTTTGGACCTCTCGATTCCCGGGAAATTTGGTCGAGACTCCCGGGAAATTTAAACTTATAAATATCGAAGCCAAATTATGTAAACTAATCAGAAAAAAAACATTTAAAAAAATCAAAATTGTTTAGAACATTGAATGTCCAATGTTTGATGTTCAAGTTCGAATAAACCAATTTTTTCTCTAATCTTCTTATTCAGAAAGTGTAAATTTTAACTTGTCAAAAATTCCAATAACTATAATTTAGAGAAGCCAAAAAAAGGTGGACCCAAAAATTTACCTTAACCCTTAACCCTTAACCCCAAGTATGAAATCAAATGTTTTATTTTCAAATATTATTTTTTCTAATTATTTCTAAAAGGGAAAAGCTTTTTCAAGTTAAGTTCAATTTCCATATCTTCTCTTGAGCATAGCAATCCAATCTAGTTTTTTGTGAACATTTGGGTTTTCCTGATAACTGTAAATATTTTTTCAATGAATATTTAATGTTGAACTAAAAAATTAAAAAAAAAACAATTTAATTTGTTGTTTTGAGTCGTTGTTTATCATAATGCAAAATTCCCGATAGTGGGAAATTATATATAAGCTATATTAGTTATTTTTCTTTACAAAAATCTAATAACAAGTTTCACAATCACTCAGTGCGAATTAAGATTCGTAAATATTTTAAACTACAATTTTCAGTCTTAAAAAACTCATGAAACGATTTTGTTTTTGCAGATTCGGAAAAAAATAATCAAAAGATTTATATAGTTCCTCGAGTTCCTCAAAACAAAGAGGCTGTTTAAATTAACGTTTCATAGAATTTGTATGAATTAACAGTAACTGAATTCATTTATAAGAAACAAATTTATTACTTTTCATTTTAAATTTTTGACACTGTTGGCGTAGTAAAAAAAAACTCCCGGGTCCCGGGAATTCCCGGGAAATTGCCAAGTTCATATCTCGATTCCCGGGAAATTGAAAATCTCGAGAATCGTCACCCTCTACTTGCAAGGAACCAGAGCTATACTGTTCTGACCAAGATAATTCGGATGATCTAACAGAACTACGGACGTAGTCAGTGACGCTCCTTCCAGGATGTTCCTCGCCTGAGCGTCAACTGAAGAGGTATTATCAGCATCATTCGCCCTTGGCCTGCCATTCAAACAAGACCGCTTATTAGGCTTAAAATGGGTTTATTTCCCCTATTTGCATTACGTTCATAGATCGAGAAATATAACGTAGTGGTAACGCTTCCCTGGCTCGAACCGACACAACTGAAGACAGTTTCCCCTTTTTTGGTCCGCTTATAGTTTTTTTTTGAGTTTTTAGTTGCGCTTGCATCTGTCATTTGCTGTAATATAACAGAAAGTTTATCCTTTTATGGTAAGACACATTTTTATCAAACTTCCTCGTCAATCCTCACACGGCACTTTTAGCCCCCAGTACTCACAACCAATCTGCCGGTAGTGCCTCAACGTGTAGGTCACAAAAGAGGATAAGTGTTCGTGCAGCCGGCAGAAACTGTCCGCCACCAGGTTGACGAGTCAGCATTGTGAAAACATAAAGCACAGTTTAAGAATTTCATTTTTTCGAGTGATTTTATAAGGCCATGGGCAAGTTTCACGGAATTCGCGACTTTCGTGAAATCGCTAAAAATCACTAGCCCTAACAATCTATATGTTGAGAACGCAATATCTGATGAATTTGGTGTTTTCGACAAGGTTGCAGATAAGTACAATTCGGGACAAAAAGGTACACTCTAGAAAAATACCAATTTTTATTTCACATGTCCAGAGGATCAATAATAAATTCAATATTCAATATTCAAGGCTACAAAAATTTGATGGGACGAGAATAAATCTAATATTATCAGAATATTAAATTCCAGACTAATGTTGGCATATCAGCACTTTGACGTTCAATTACAGCTCATAAAAAGCGTTTTCAACTGAAATCGAGTGATAAATAGCGCAGTAGGAAGTTTCTATCAACAGTTTTGCAAAATAAGTTGTACTAGTAGTCAAAATTAGCTAATTGGATTAAGTTAGGAGCGAGTGCTTAACCTGCCCCTTCTTTGAGGAATAGGAGAAATGATTTTTTCTTTCAATTTTTACCTACCTATCCAGGCTCACTCAACCAAACGCGAACACGCCGTTCCAACTTCCGGATCATTTCCGGTCCGTCACGAACACGGCCGCCGTGTTATCGTTGAAACCCGCCGCCAGGCTGAGTTTGTGCTTGTGGAATGACAGACACGACGTGACACCCTTCTTGGTGCCCATGAATCCCTCGTTGCACCGGATCGTGTTCAGACTGGTTCCGTCCAGTCCGTAAACGGTGATGACACTCGTCGCGCACGCCACAATGTCCGCACTCGAGTGGATGCTCATTGCGGAGACGTCCGACCCGGCACTCCAGTGCTGAACCGACGCGGCCGTCTTCCGAATGTCGTACAACCGCACGGTGGACGTTGTACACGCCGACACTAGGCTTTCGCAGTCGTCCCGCAGGCAAACGGTTAAAATTGGGTTCAAATGCTCGCGGAATGTGGCGAACCGCGCTTCCGCAGGGGCACACCTTCGGTCGAACAACCTCACACTGCCATCGTTACAGCCGGCCGCAAAGATGCCGTTCGGTGCGCACGACAGCTTGATGATGGTCGTGTCCGTCCCGCTCGGGATATCACAGACTTTCATTTCCCGCTCGGCGTCCCACAGCCGAACGTACTTCGCCTCGCCGGCCGCCATAATGGTTTGCGTCTTTTGGTGCCACGCCATCACCAGGCCCAGCTCACTCGTGCCGACCTTGGCCGTGGTGGGCGAGTTGAAATCGAACAGTCCATGCCACGCGGTGACCAGGGCAGACTCCCGGTTCGCATCCGCCGGACGCCACACCCGGATCACGCTGTCACTGTAGGCCACCAGCACCAGGCCGACGTCGTGGGCGTTGATGAAATCGAGCGAGGAAACGGAGACGGGGGCGGGTAGCGTGCTTTGGAACCGATTCTGGTCGAGAAAGATCGACTGGTGCTGCTGCGAGGGTTGCTGCTTGAACGGGATGAACGAACTGGTAATGTCCGTGCTCCAATCTTGCAGGATTACGCGGTCTCTGTGGGAAGAAATAAAGTTAGTTCGTAGACTAAGACGCTCATCTCAACAACTCACTTGTAAGCCACCGCAATCTGATCGTCGTACGGGTTCAGCTTCACCATGGTGGGTGTGTGCTGCGTCCGGCAGGACCAACTCTGCGTATCCAGCCGGCCAAACACGGCCCGTCGCTGCTGCTCGCGGCCCTCGTCGCGGACGATCCGGTTTCGCAGACAGCGCGACTGCCGGTCCAGGTACTCGGTCGAGTTTTGATCGGACGCCGTGTTGAGTTTGCCCTCGTTGAGGAACTTGGAGGGGCGCGCGAAGAAGCTCACCGACCAGTCGATGTAGTTGGTGGTGACGATCGGGGTGACGGCCGGTGGCTGTTGCTGCGTCACCGGTTGCGGGGTTGACGGTGGAGGTGGCATTTGCTGGTCCGGTTGCTGTGGAGTTGCTTGGGGCGTTGCGGTCATTGTGGGTAGTTCGGCGCCGTCGCTGATGGGGCCGAGCTTCTTCTTGCTTGGGAGTGGTGTGTGGTGAGTGGATTGGTTTAGATGGCCGTGGATCGGAGGGGATTCTCCGCCGAGATAGTTGATGCGGGTGTTTGGTGAGGGTGGCAAGCTCATGCACTTTTCCGACGTGGTCGCCTCCTTGGCTAGTTCGTAGCCTTGTTTTCCGACGTGTTCTACCACTTTCTGGGCCATGGCCGCTACCGCCGGGAAGGGGTCTTTTGCGAGGGCGTTCAACCCGTTCCACAGCTTTTGGTAAATAGATCCGACACTAACGGAGTTTTTGCCTACATTTATAATATTACTAGTACTTGAAACACGTTTTATGTTGATAGTCCGCTCTAAACTGTGGTAGTGGTGATTTGAGGCTACGTGATGGCCTCCGCTGGCCGTCTCCTGTAGGAACACCGACACAAACTGATTCTCGAAAAATCGAACCATCCACTGAAGAGATGCAATCAGCTCCATCCGCACCAACGGGCTCATGTCGTTGCAAACCGTGTTGAACAGGTGCATCGCGGTCGAACGATCGATGTTATTCGCGTGATCCGATCGTTGCGTTACGGAACTTATGAACGTACCCAGCGCATAGACTGCTGCCGCTCGGACTTCTGGAATGGGATCGCTCAACAGCGGGTACAACTTCTCGTTCGCATTGTCCCTCACTCCGGACCACCGGGCTTGCTCGTAGTTTTGCCAGAGATGGCCCAAACAGATCGTCAGCCACTGTCGCAGCACGGGATTTTCGTCGTTCAACTGATCCAAGCAGATGGACACCAGCTGGCCTTGCAGTGCGTTTGCCTGTCCAATCGGGAAGTTGTGAACAATGCTCGCCAACACAAACGCGGCGTAAATCCGATGGTTGCCCTTAAAACCCGGACACGGACTAGTGTCTTGTAGCGCCGCCAAAAAGTACTTGTGTCCTTGGTCGCGAATCAAATCAATCTGGCACGTCCCGTCCACGGCCAGGATCTTCGCCCAGATAAACACCAAAAACGGCCGCAACTCTTTCGCCAAACTCTGCAACAGTTTCAACACATAAGGGAAAATACCCACGCTTAGCGCAAGATTCACCGCCCACGGGCCCAAATCCAAAAAGTGTCCCAACAGCTCCAAGGCACGTAATCGATGAACCTGCGACAGCAGCACCTGCAACACTATCGGCAGCTGCTCCGGTGGGCTTCGCTGCTCCGAACTGCCCTCAAGCCAAACTTGGAACGCGGTCAGCTGCTCCTCGAAGAAGGGCGAATGTTTGAAGCGTTTGTTCTTCTCCAGGATGTCCGGCAGCTGCGAAAGCGCTAAATCCAACGCCAGATCCCACGCGGACCACATCGGATGCCGGTAGCTCTGCGGCAGCGGAGGACTCGAAATGGGCGTACAATCGTACGAGCGCAGAATTCGCTCCGCAAGCAAAAAATTGCGGAACAAACTGGCCACGAGCAGATCTTGGCGGAACAGCTTCTGAAACAAATCCCGCGGAAGCGTGTTCCACGCGATAGTGTCCGTAATCGCAGTGAAAATCCAATTCAACTCTCCCAGCATTGTCCGTCGATCGTTCAACTGACCCGGAATGCGATCAATCAAATCCTCCGTCACGTGCGGCACCAACTTCGATGTGGACTGCAAGATGAACCACTTGAGCGCTATCCGAATCGGTGTCGTGAGACACGACGTGAACAAATCCGCCGGCAGCTGCGGGTTCATCGGCAGAATCTGGTTGGCAGCGCACGCCGCCAGTTGAATGCAATTCTTGTACGTGGTCGCGCCGAGAATCGGCGGCGAAGGCGAGTTCCTATTTGCGGCTTCCGGATCGGAATGCCCCGCCGTGCTGCCGCTGCGTGCCCGCATCTGCTCTAGCTCCTTCTCGTGCTGCTCGGCGAACGTGTTGAAGCTGTTCACGATGATGCCCGCGTTCGAGCAGTCGTACACGTAGATCGACGGGGCGCCCATCCACGTCTGCAGGTCGTAGATCGACAGCGGGATGTACTGCGTGTACGTCCGGTTGAACACCCAGATTTCGCCGTTCACCGTGGGTCGCGGCACGCCGTGGCCGTTGTAGTGGAACAGGACGCGTTCCTCCTTCGAGTTGCGTCGCAGCGACGTGCACAGCTTCTTGACGTCCTCGACGGTCGGATCGAGGGAGTGCTTGTAGCGGGCCCGCGGCTGCCAGCGTTCGTATTGCTTTTGGAGGTTGTTTCCTGTGGGGGAGGTAAAATTGATTATTTGAATAACTTTTAAAAAACCATATTGACATTATATGTAGTAGTTGCCAACTAATTCTAGTACTAACACAGGGTGGTCACCAAAATTCTATTTTCAAATTCTCGAGACCAGAAGGAAATTTCACGGAAAGTTTTTACATCAAAATGCAATGTATTTAAAATCTGACCTGGGTATTTACAAAAATACATTTCTTGAGTTTTTTTTTATAAGGTCCTATAAACAAATGTAAACATTGAGTGTATCCCGCTTACTCCGATGGACTTTGACATAAGGTGTGAAAGGGATACACTCAATGTTTACATTTGTTTATAGGACCTTATCAAAAAAAAGTCAAGATTTAAAATGCAAAAAAAGTAAATCTTTCAAGAAATCTTTCCCTGTTCCTGAGGGGAACTCCCACGAAGAGTATCGGGGCCGGCATTTACAAAGCGGATTCAGTGACAGTTATTAATCAACTTAATGTTAACAAGTTAAGGTTAATGTTAACATTCCATAGGTTGTCTTCCTAAGGTGTCTTGATAGGGTCCAGTTTGTGACGATACACTACCTTTCCTTTACTAAGCAATCGAATTCAGAAGGGAAAAGATCACCAGTTGTGTTGGTCCGAGCCGGGATTTTGAACCCCGATCTACCACTTACGAGGCCGAAGCGTTACCACTGGGCTACGTGGCTCGGTCGCAGGCATTTGGTAAACATATTTTTTAACATTTATATTTCTTACACAGCCTTGGCCTGCAACATGCCGTTATAGCTAAAAATTAATTCCAAAAATAAAACAATTTAATGTTTTAGCGGACATATGACTTCTTTCCAGAACATTCTATAACCAATTATGATTAATAAAAAAACCATCATAAAAATAGAAAAAGGGTCAATAGATTACTTTTTCAAAACAACCAATGCGTCATAGGTTTCCTATGTACATATCTCGGATTAGTTTTCAAAAAGCCGTAAGAGCCAATGTTTTAAATTAAAATTTTAAATTTAAATTTTAAAAATTAAAGTTGAAAATCGGAAGTTCCTGAAATATCGGTGATCAATAATCAAAGGCTAATTGGACATCAGTGAGAAAAAAAATATGTTTTTTTTAATTGAGATGGGTGATCTCAGCAACCAAAGGCTGTATCAACAAAGTTCAAAAAAGCAAAATGTAGAGAATTTTCTCTGTTCGCGAAATATTATTTTTTCCAAAAATGGGCAAACATATGCACTGCACTGTATTTAAAAAATTGAAGAAATGCTGTTTCAAATAAGTTTACCAACTATAACTTAAAAACGACGCACTTTATCAAAATTTTACATGGGTACTTTTGGATTGTAGATTTACAGGGTGGCAAATGAAATCAAATTTTCGAATTCCAGACTTTTTACCGACTTATCCAGAACCTCAAAAAATTTGAATTTCTCAACCAAAAAATGATTGAAAAAGAGAACATCTGCCACTAAACATGACAGATGGTTAACCGAACTAAACTTTACCGAATTCGGTAAATAAATCTAAGTGTGTACTTTTTCATGTTATCATTACATTTTTTTGCATGCAAAAAATATGTTTATCAGGTTGTCTTTTTAATTTATGGATTTAATATTTAATTAAAAAAACATTGTTGATTTTTCCCTTAAAATCGGGATCTACAAGCTGACATGGCGGGCGCCGATGGTGGCCAATGGCGGTAACCTGTTCGCAACTGATGGAATGGATATTACGGTTCTGTTCAGCAACGGAGGGACAACCATGGGTGGTATTTCATGCTCAATTTTATAAACAATGTTGATTTATTGTGATGCCAGTTTTTTTTCTATTTTCAATTTTATTTTAATGAAAAATTCAGTTTAGTAAAAACTTTACCTCCGACACTATGCAACATTTTTGAAGAGACTACACTCAACCCCCGATGGTTGGACACCAACTGTTGTCAAACGAACGGGGTCACTTTTTAGTTTGACACCTCTTTTACACGGAGTTCACACACTCCACCAAACGTTTGTTTTGATAGTGTGCGTGAGCGCCGTGTAAAAAGTGACAGTTCGTCACTTTTAAGTTTGACCAACCAACGGGGTACAAACTAAAAAAGTGTCAAACGAAAAAGTGACCAACCACCGCACAGTGGGAAAAATCGAGGCAAAAAACGGACTTAATTGATGCCGGTCAATTATAACTTTCAACCAAGACTTTACTTATGTGAAAAATTCCGAGGAATCGATTGGTGATGGTGAGAACCCGCGGAAATTTGCGTAAGGCCCGCTTAAGCCTAATCTACCCTGCTTTTTGCTGTTTTTATTAGTTTTAAATATGTTGCTGAAATGTTCAATGCTTTGACATAACTCTGTCTTACGTGAAAAATTCCAAGGAATCAATTGGTGATGATGAGAACCCGCAAAATGTACCTGAAACTCATTTCGATGGAGTAGAGAAGAGAGAAGAAAAAGTTATGTCAAAGCATTGGACATTTCAGCAACATATTTAAAACTAATAAAAACAGCAAAACAGGGTAAATTGGCCTTAAACGGGCCTTACGCAAATTTCCGCGGGTTCTCACCATCACCAATCGATTCCTCGGAATTTTTTACATAAGAAAAGTCTCGGTTGAAAGTTCTAATTGACCGGCATCAATTAAGTCCGTTTTTTTGGCCCGATTTTTCCCACTGTGCACCGAGGGTTGAGTGTAATTCTTAAAAATAAAAACATCTTGCATTTTTTTAAAACATTTTCACAATTTTAATATTTTTTTTATATTTCCAAAAACAAAAAAAAAAGTTAAACCTTCCCGATTTCTCGACCTAAGTGCCTACACTAAATCAGAAAAAAAAACCTGCATAATTTTTTCGGTGTAGCCGTCATCCATACGTACAACTTTGTCGAAGATACCAAATCGATCACAAAATCCTTCATAAGGGACATATTTTTTTTTAATTTTTCACAAACCATTTTGGTATGGACAGCTTTCAAGATGATATGGAAAACGATATGGACAAACTGATGATGCAAAATGGTCTCTTTGGGCATACGAAAGACAAACAAAGTTTGAGCAAGGCCTGATTAAAAATAAAAAAATTATAAATTTGAAAAAAGTCATTTCGTAGAAAATTGCTCTTAACTCAATTTTGTTTAACAAATTAGGAAATCAATTCAGTTCAATTAGTGTTTATTAGAATTAAACAGTTCTGCTTCAGGATGTTACACTTGCAATGCAATGAGATTTGGAGAACCTTTCAACTGAGATCAATTCATAAGCCTTTACAGGGAGGGTACATGTTTCTAAGTTTAGATTTTGCTAGCTAAGTGCTTTTTTAGGGAACTCGTAGCGACATAAAGTTGGTCAAAATCTATTATTATTTTCAACCAATAAATAAATATAGCAGTGCAAGAAAAATGGTATAATATTAGAATATATGCGAAATATTAGAGAACTGGATTTGGATATATGTATATAATTTAAAATAGGGACAGGATGGCCTATACTCGTTTGTCAGTGGCAATTCCGATTAACAGTACATCCCCAAACTCACCGATCAATTCCATCGCTTTCTGCGGCGACACCGACGACGGATCGATCCAGCACTCGAGCCGCGAGCATGGCTGTATTTTAACCACATCCGGTGGATCGACACCCACATTCAGACACAGCACCAGCGCCACGCTGACCGTTTTCATGCGCTCCTTGACGCGCCAACTCTGCGTGATACAGTTGATACCTTCGATGCGGTCCAGGTGGCGCGCGTACACAAAGCTGATCGGCAACTTGGAATCGTCCTCCTCCTCGACAACGCTGGCGTCGGTGCACTTGTCCGTCGTTTCGATCATCGTGTTGCACATTCAATTGCGCAGGAGGAGGGACAAACAAAACCGCCGAGCAATTCCTGGAAAATGATGAGAAAGCAAAATTCAGTGACGCAGTTTAAGCGCTAAATAGACAAAATTTCACGAAATAAATCGTCCACATGGGCAATGAAATCGGCGTAATCATTTTTCATTGCCACAGAATCAATATTTACCTTGAAACTTTTTTTCTGTACGTTTCTTCTACGACGCTCTCTTTCCTCTTCCCCCAGCCAGAGGTGGCTTCTAATATATTGAAGAATAATATACAACCAACGAAGAATGTCCGCCTCCTACTTCCTCCGCCCTCCGAAATCCTCCGGGAGTCGCTTCGACTATCAGTGCTTCTTTCTTCCCTCTTATTAGCCGCTTTCCTAAGGAAATCGACAAAATTTCAACTTCACCTTGCTGCGTGCTCCTCGAAACTGCCCCCGTTATCAGGAGCGGTGATGATTCAATATTCACGAATCGGTTTATAACGCTGGGTGGTTTGTCCGGCTGCAATTAATTTGCGACTTTCATGTCCAATGATTTGGGAGGCATTTTTTCCTTCTTCTTCGGCCTCGCCTGTTCTGCCGAAATGTGCTATTTTAGCCGATGAACGGCTGTGATCGCAGAATCTTTTATTTCGTGACGATAAATCCGACCGGGAACTGTTGAATTCACACGCGCGAGTCGCGAAAATCGATCGTTTTCCGGTAGAAAATTGTAAAAACTTTACTAGCAATAAAATGCGAAAACTTCTAGATGCTGAGGTTATGGTCCTGTGAGCATTTTTACTTTTCTTCGCACTGACAGAAAGCAGGAGGAGAAAAGTGGAAACGTCAAAACAAATTCTTCTGGGCTCGCCACAGTTGACAACACACGCTCAATAATAAAAAAAACTCATTTGAATGTACTCAAAAATGATTAGGCGAAAAGTGCCAGGTTTTGAGCACTCAGTCGAAAAATGTTATTGTATGTTTCTTTCAAAGGTATACGCCGCGCGGCATTTCAGAATGTGCCGTAGACATTAGCATACGACCATTCCCTGTAGAAAAAACACCCTACTGTTCCTAAAATATAATCGGGTTTAGTCGGATGCATCGACTGACGAAATAACCGACTAATCGGCCGATGTTGCAACATACGCTTATGAAAATTTAACCCGGACGTAAGCCGACGAATCGGTATTCGCAATCAGCCAACTCGATCATACGAAGTTGGCCGATTAGTAGATTGATTAAAATCACTGTCCCCGGAGAAATCCGGGAACCTGCATCTTAATGGAACCGGCGTATGAATTAGCTGCCAAAAAGTAATGGATTACATACCTACAACGTTTCGGCTGCTAGTTCAATCACCTAAAGATAAATTTACAAATTAGAAATCATTGTCTATTTTTTAGAACTTCCGGACAAAGTTCCAAATGTTCTGTGATTAAAATTTATTTGATATTTCATAACAAAAACTTACCCCAGAAGATTTAAGTAAATACACCGATGGTCAATTGAAGCGCCGGGCCTTCTGCTGGGACCGCTACCTCAAAACTATGTTTTGGTTCATCACCTTGAAAACATTTTAAAACAAACAAACACTTGAAACAATAAACTTGCCTATTTTTCTTAAAAATGACTATTGAAACACTTAGAAAATACTTAACAAAACTTTGTACAAGCTACTATTTGCTACAACATTGAAAATTGCAGGAATTCCGGTTCAAATTAACGCAGACAATAATTTACCTAAGTCCATTTAGTAAACAACACTAAAACGTATTTCATTGACCGATTCTTTGACCAACTTAGTGTGTTTCCGTGCATGCCCGACTAAAGCCAATTTAATTTGCCGATTAATTGATCGACTGAAACGTTGGCATCGACGCATGCCAACTTAGTAGGTTTACTGGTCGGTCGTTTTAGAAGACACCCGATTTCGTAGGCTGATTCCTCAGATTGAGAACTGTCAAACTTTGATTAGTTCCAGCTGGTCAAAATGCTTCTGCGCCTTTTCAAATGTTACTCCAGAAATTTTAAAACTGTCTTGTCAAACTAATAATGTTTATATTTCGACGCCTTTGTTCTTCAAATGTCGAGCACGTGACACATTCTCTTTATATATTTTCCTACCTCTTTCTGGCTTGTGTGGGTAAGTGTGGTGACAGCAACCTTTTTTTTGCATAGGTCAAGTGATTGAAATTTCGGTAAAATTCAAACAAACGCCTTTCATCCCATTGAAAAGGACGTAAGAGCATATCGTACCGCCCTTTTCAAATGTGCTTCAGAATTTTGATAATGCCCAGTCAACTCAGGCGGAATCTAGGGCGGAATTCTGAAACGGAATTCAATTTTAATCGTTTACGTATTCCGTTTCAAACACAACAACCGATTCCGTGTACGCGGTTGTTACGATTCTGGAGCAACATTTGCGTACGTACACAGAATCGGTTGTTGCGTTTGAAACAGAATACGTCAACGATTCGAGTTGAATTCCGTTTCAAATTATGATTGAGTTGACTGGGTGATTCTGCGTATCCAGGTTTTTAAGCGAAGATGGCGTTCGAATGTTGAACGTCCGAAATGTCAAAATCGCGCAAGAGCACCAACATTAGAAAATAAATGCGGCTGTCATGCCATGGCACACTTTCTTCGTAATGTTGGTACCACTGCGCGATTTTGACATTTCAGGCGTTCACCATTCGAACGCCATTTTCGCTTAAAAAGCTGGATAACGCTTAACCCAGAAATAAATTATTTTCAATTATCGTGTAATTAAATCAACTGTGGTATGTAAAACGTCACCAGACGCGTAAAGACGTAAAAAAGAAACCAAAAATGAATTTGTTTGATAACATTGCAACATGACGACTCGCTCGCCGGATTAGGTTTACTAGTTTTTCTTTAAAAATATTGTTTAAAAAACTATTGAAATTCTACGGATACATATTACTTTTTTCCAACGTTTGATCGGTGTAATCGAAACAAAAGTGTGATTGTGAAATGGAGGAGGATTCCAGCTATTACATCTATATTTCGCTGACGTTGATCCCGATGTATCTGGCCTTCAAATTGATTCAATGGATGGGCTGGGAGCTTTTCGTCAACAACTGAGCAATTAAAGGTAAGTTTGATAAAACAAACTGTTTATTTTGTGTATAAAATGTATCGCAAATTTGTATATTTTAGCTTCAAACCGTGCCACACACTAAACTAGTCAAATCTGTGAAGTAATGCTTCTTGTAAATGCGTTTGAAAAATAAATACCGCAATGACCTCAATCTTGCTAATATCCACTCAGTGCAGTTGCCGACGGGAAATGGCTTCGCAAAAGCTGGCACCGATCTCGATCGATCGCAATCGTGCGCCGTTTCATCATAATTTCCTTCTCCAGTTCACCTCTGCGATTCATGAGCTCGTTCTTGACTTCCTCTTCCTGCCGAAGTTGCGCGTTCATGGCCGAAAGTCCCTCCTCGATCGATTTAACCTCCGCAATCAGCAGCAACTGCGACTGATCGCGACAATTCTCCACCCTTGGTCTCTGGTTGCGATTGTCCAGCCGGGTCTGGACAACTTTCATCGCGTGGTCCATGTTCCGTATGGCCACCTTCAGTTTGTCGATTTGGATTTCCGTGTCGGCCAAACGTTGGAGGGTCTTGAAAGTACAAATCGTTAGTTTAAAAAACATTTCTAAAATTAACATAACTCTCAACCGTAAGAAGATCGATTTCCAACTTTTGGCGGACTTCCTCCATGCAGGAGATTCTATCGGCCAGGGCGCGCTCGACGCTGTCGGCTTGCGAGCGGAGGTCACGGGCAGCGTTCATCAGAATGGCATCCAGCGTGTTCCGGAGGGCATGGGATTGCATCCGGCAGGTGGCGCACATTGCCAGCGTTTCCTTGCTAAACTTTTCCCAGTAGATTTCCGTTGATTGCCTGAAACATTCCGAAAGCCATTTTTAAGTAATTTTAAGACTCTTTTAAGAAGCAGTTTCGCAGATTCGCCCTATTGAACTGTTACTACGGAATTGGCTGGTTGTCTTCTAGACGTCGTATCGAATTTGAGTGAAAATTTAAACTCGTGCCAAATAGAGCCCTCGGGTTGAAAAATCTATCGATACCCAAATTGCAAATTATGAAAATTTTAGTACCGTAAACTGGGGTGACTTTGATAGCCCGGGGTGACTTTGATAGGTTTTTCAAATGCCCGTCAAATTAATATCTAAACATTTTTGAGAATTTTGAGTATGTAAGCATTAAGGGATAGCTTATTATCGAACATAAAAGCAAAAATGTGACTGTTACATTGGATGTATCAAAATTAGTGGCCAAATCAAATTTCTATCAATGTCACCCCGGGCTATCAAAGTCACCCCAGTTTACGGTACATTGAAAAATACGATATTTTGTGATTTTTTTTGTATTTCATTTAAAAAACTATAAAACAGTAAACATGCAGGTAAACATTCAAAACGTTTGATACTTATACTGCAAATTATGAAAATTTTAGTACTTTAAAAAAATGGGCCACTAACACTTCTAGAGTTTTTTTGAAAAGGTCCTATAAGCTATTGTGTTTCATATGTTTATAGGACCTAATAAAAAAAAAGTCTGGACTTATTTTTATCAAAATATCTTAGATCCGGCCTCAGAAAAACTGTATTTAGAACACTAAAGTACTTATAACTTTTGATAGGGTTGTCAGATTTTCAATCTTTTGGACTCTTTGCAAAGATCTCTTGATTACCCATCCAACGAATAACAGTGAATAACACTTGAGTGGTTATAATTTTTGATCTTCAACGTTTTGGGCTCGTTGGAAAGTCTTTTGAATACCTTTCTAAAAATGTTTAGCATGACGGGTTTTCTTCCAAAAACCCCCCCTTTTGGAATGCAGGCCAAGGGCGAATGATACTGATGATATCTCTTTAGTTGACGCTCAGGCGAGGAACATCCTGGAAGGAGCGTCTCTGACTACGTCCGTAGTCCTGTTAGATCATCCGAATTATCTTGATCAGAACAGTAAAGCTCTGGTTCCTTGCAAGTGTCCTATTTTCTTACCTCCACGTTGGCTTGGTTTTCATGATGACCTAGCTGGTGGCCTGTGGAAACGGTG